>NC_056729.1:119354122-119559122 GCF_019279795.1 Protopterus annectens | reverse complement strand
CTTCTTGGAAATGCAGGAACTATATTTAAAAAGATTAATAATGAAATAAAATGATGAGAGAAAAAAAACATAGAACAGATCATTTGTTTTTTAGTCTCTTCTTCTTCTCTGAAGTCTTCCACGAAGTTTCAGTTGCCAGTCTCTTTAATGAATGACTAGCCCATTCCATTTCTTCTATTTTATCCAAAATCTTATTTTTTTTGATAAACAGTAAGGCAGAGTCTAAGTCATCAAAAATTTTAGGACCATCAGGAAGGAAGATTTTAAGCTTGACAGGAAACAGAAGGTATGTTTTAAACTGTGCTTTTTTAAGCTCCCTTATTAGTGGCAGAAAAACCTTTCTTTTAGCTATTACCATGGAAGAATAGTCATTGTCAAAACGCACAGTTGTCTCATTAGTCTTAACAGGAGCTTTAGCCCAAGCAGATTTAAGAACCATCTCTTTATCAAAAGATGATAGAAATCTAACTATAACTGATCTAGGATAGTTTTTGTTAGAGTTAGTATTAGCTATAGATCTATGTGCTCTTTCGATACCAAAAGAGAATGCTTCTGGTAAGTCTAAAGTTTTAGTGAGCCATGTTGTTAAAAAGAAGTAATATTGTTACCTTCAATATTTTCTGGCAGTCCAAAAATCCTAATGTTATTGCGCCTAGATCTATTTTCCAGGTCATCCAGCTTTGTTTGTAAATGTGTATTTTGTTTCAGCAGAAACTCAATGTTGATTTCCTCTTCTTGTATTCTATTTTCCATGTCATTCACAGCTTCTTCTATGCCTGTCATCTGGATCTTCTGTTGTTGCAGGTCTATATGTAACAAGTCTATTTGTTTTGTAGTTTTTCTATGAAGGTGTCTATTTTAGTATCCATTTTATCCATTTTAGCAGTAAGTTGCTGGATTATAATTATCAGAGACTGAAGTTCTTTCTTGATGCTGGAGTCTTGAGAATTTGTCTTACTGGAACTCATTTCAGACTGATAAACTGACAGGAAAATTTCCAAAGTGATTTCTGACAGGAATATTGTTAAGATTTCCTTTCTTTTTTAGATATAGTTCAAGAACTATATAAAACAAACATATTTAGAAAGAAAATTACTTCAAAAATTATTTTTTTAAGTAATTAATTCCTGTCAGTGTAATGAAATTGGTGGAGCTGAAGAAATCTGCTGCTATCCTGTGTTCATCCTTGGCCACGCCCCTGCTGTGTCTCCTTTTAATTAACAACCTGTATTCAAACTGGAACCTTAGTTTGAGAGACAGCCTTACAGAACTATCTTCAAGTTTATAGAGCTGAGTATATTTTCTGTGTTATTCTGTATTATAGAGCTAAATTGTCTGCTTGATATCTGTGTCTTACTGCTCTGCAAATCTATAGAAAACAGTATATATATTTTTTATAATTTGCACATTCCTTACATCTGTGTTGAAACTGTTCCCCCACCCCCTCATTTCCTGCCTTGTCTTTCAGCTGATATAATTTAGCTAGTGCTGTGTCTCCTTTTAATTAACAACCTGTATTCAAACTGGAACCTTAGTTTGAGAGACAGCCTTACAGAACTATCTTCAAGTTTATAGAGCTGAGTATATTTTCTGTGTTATTCTGTATTATAGAGCTAAATTGTCTGCTTGATATCTGTGTCTTACTACTCTGCATATCTATAGAAAACAGTATATATATTTTTTATAATTTCCACATTCCTTACATCTGTGTTGAAACTGTTCCCCACCCCCCCTCATTTCCTGCCTTGTGTTTCAGCTGATATAATTTAGCTAGTGCTGTGTCTCCTTTTAATTAACAACCTGTATTCAAACTGGAACCTTAGTTTGAGAGACAGCCTTACAGAACTATCTTCAAGTTTATAGAGCTGAGTATATTTTCTGTGTTATTCTGTATTATAGAGCTAAATTGTCTGCTTGATATCTGTGTCTTACTGCTCTGCAAATCTATAGAAAACAGTATATATATTTTTATAATTTGCACATTCCTTACATCTGTGTTGAAACTGTTCCCCACCCCTCATTTCCTGCCTTGTCTTTCAGCTGATATAATTTAGCTAGTGATGTGTCTCCTTTTAATTAACAACCTGTATTCAAACTGGAACCTTAGATTGAGAGACAGCCTTACAGAACTATCTTCAAGTTTATAGAGCTGAGTATATTTTCTGTGTTATTCTGTATTATAGAGCTAAATTGTCTGCTTGATATCTGTGTCTTACTGCTCTGCAAATCTATAGAAAACAGTATATATATATTTTATAATTTGCACATTCCTTACATCTGTGTTGAAACTGTTCCCCCACCCCCTCATTTCCTGCCTTGTCTTTCAGCTGATATAATTTAGCTAGTGCTGTGTCTCCTTTTAATTAACAACCTGTATTCAAACTGGAACCTTAGTTTGAGAGACAGCCTTACAGAACTATCTTCAAGTTTATAGAGCTGAGTATATTTTCTGTGTTATTCTGTATTATAGAGCTAAATTGTCTGCTTGATATCTGTGTCTTACTGCTCTGCAAATCTATAGAAAACAGTATATATATTTTTATAATTTGCACATTCCTTACATCTGTGTTGAAACTGTTCCCCCACCCCTCATTTCCTGCCTTGTCTTTCAGCTGATATAATTTAGCTAGTGCTGTGTCTCCTTTTAATTAACAACCTGTATTCAAACTGGAACCTTAGTTTGAGAGACAGACTACAGAACTATCTTCAAGTTTATAGAGCTGAGTATATTTTCTGTGTTATTCTGTATTATAGAGCTAAATTGTCTGCTTGATATCTGTGTCTTACTGCTCTGCAAATCTATAGAAAACAGTATATATATTTATTATAATTTGCACATTCCTTACATCTGTGTTGACACTGTTCCCCCAGCCCCCGTCATTTCCTGCCTTGTCTTTCAGCTGATATAATTTAGCTAGTGCTGTGTCTCCTTTTAATTAACAACCTGTATTCAAACTGGAACCTTAGTTTGAGAGACAGCCTTACAGAACTATCTTCAAGTTTATAGAGCTGAGTATATTTTCTGTGTTATTCTGTATTATAGAGCTAAATTGTCTGCTTGATATCTGTGTCTTACTGCTCTGCAAATCTATAGAAAACAGTATATATATGTTTTATGATTTGCACATTCCTTACATCTGTGTTGAAACTGTTCCCCCACCCCCCCTCCCTATTCTTGGTTGTAGTTTAAATTTGATGGCTTTTGCAGTGCCTGCCCCACTGTAGATTTGATCTAAGACACTCCCCCAGGACATCTCTTTACCGCATTCTACCTAATAAACCCTTTCTGCACTTGCTTTTAGTCCTTTTTAATTTAATTACATTTTTTCAAACTGTGTGTGGACTAATATTGCTACATATTCAAGTGTGCCAGCTTACACTGCATGAGAATTGTATTTACTACTGCTTTTGCTACTTTTCTAAAAAAAAAAAAAAAAAAAAAAAAAAAAATTCTTCTGCTTTTACTGTACTTGTGTTTCTTCCTACTTTATTTTGCTTTTCCATCATCTTAAACGTTCTCAATTGTATTTATTACTGCTTGGTGTAACTCATTTTAAGCCTTTTATTTTAAACACTTGGGCTTCAGACCAGTTGTTTTACATTGAGAGGGTTTGTGGTCTGCACTCTAGTGGCAGAACAGGTAGCTTACATCCTTCTAAGTTGGGAACTGCTTATTGAGGGCTCAGTGTCTGTTATTCTAAAAGTATATTAATTCTGGTTTAAGCACTTGGGCTTTCAGGCCAGTTATTTTACATTAAGAGGGTTTTGTGGTCTGCACTCTTGTGGGAGGAGAGGCTGGACTCTGCCCTTCTGAGCTGGGAAATTCTGGTTGAAGGCTTATAGTGCATGCATATCTGAATTTCTTCTTACTGAAATTGGTACACCTTGTTTGCTGTAGCATAGACTAGATCCAGGCCTGCTGAATCTAGCTTTGTTTGTATAACTTGAGCACTAATCCAGGCATTATTTAAAGTATTCAGTTGTATTTATTACTGCTTGGTAGTAACTTGGTTAAAGTGTAGCTATCATTCTAAGTCTTTTGGATTAAGCACTTGGGCTTCAGACCAGTTGTTCTACATTAGGAAGGTTTGTGGCATGCACTGTGGTGGTAGGACAGGTAGCTTTCATCCTTCTAAGTTGGGAACTGCTGATTGAGAGCTCAGTGTCTGTTATTCTTAAAGTGTATTAGCTCTGGTTTAAGCACTTGGGCTTCAGACCAGTTATTTTACATTAAGAAGGTTCGTGGTCTGCACTCTTGTGGGAGGAGAGGTTGGACTCTGCCCTTCTGAGCTGGGAATTTCTGGTTAAAGGTTTATAGTGCCTGAATATTTGAACTGTATCTTACTGAAATTGGTACACCTTGTTTGCTGTAGCATAGACTAGATCCAGGCCTGCTGAATCTAGCTTTGTTTGTTTGCTTGTTATTTCCCTGGAACGTTAATTCCACCTAAAACGCGGCTTCTCAGCAATTCTGTGGATCACTAGTGATATCTGCATTGCTTACTGTACTTATTTCCTTGCTACGCTTGAAAGAAAGTTACTGTTTGTCGTTTTTGCATTTAAGTAACCTGTAACACATTGCACTTGTTACCTGGCACTTGCTCACTAAAGCAATTATAAGTCAGCACTAAAAATTAAAAGCACTACACCCTCGCTCCCCATTGGCCCTTGTTTTCAATTATAAAGGCATTCCCAATATTATTCTAGCATGTCCAAAGGTCAGTTGTCAATCTCCTCTCCGGTCCAGCTGGTGAATATGGGAATCTTGAGGCAATGATACAACTGCCTCATGTACACAGACAACCCTCTCCTCCTCCCAACAAATTCCAACACATGTGAGAGAGGCAACCATATAGCCAAACTAGAGGCTAAGCTCTCTCAACTCAGTACTGGCATAACCAGTCAGGAGGAAAAGGAAACCACACTCACTACAATTCCACTCTCACATAGACCTACCACGACAGCAACCAAACACATAATCACACAAAAACATACTCGGAGGCTCTAAATAAAGATCTGCCTAAGCAGCAGAGACCTCCAAAGCAGACACCCAAGCAACCACTACCCCAAAACAAAACACGAGCAACACATATCTCACAAAGCCAGTGTGATGAACAGTCACAGCCCTTAAGGCTAAACAACACACCTGATACACTTATAATAGGTGACTCTATCGTCAGGCACACTGACGTCCCGCTCACCAGGCTGAACAAGGAGAAGGTCACGGTGAGCAGCCTGTCTGGCGCTAGGATCCGCCACATAACACAAGCACTCAGGTCACTCCAAGGCAAGTACAAATATGACTCAGTCATTGTCCATGCTGGTGTGAATGACCTGAGATGTACCTCCCTGGACTACATGAAAAGGGACATAGAGGAGCTCTCTGAGCACGTAGCCCAGGCTGGTATGACCCTGACCTTGAGTAGCATCTTACCCTCACCAAGAATGATGCCACAATATGAAGACAAGATGATCAATTTCAACAATTGGCTTAAGTATTGGTGTCATTCAAAGGGGATCCAATGCCTGTCAGCTTGGGATGATATGCACGACAAGCCACGATGCTTCGCTAGGGACGGCTTGCACCTGTCACCCCTGGGCTTTCGGATATTGGCAAAGGCTCTTGCTACCCCCATAGTGCCTTTTTTAGGCAAGGCTCAAAAGACAAACCCACCTCCATAGGTATCACAAGGGATAAGAAACTAAGAGTAATGCTACTCAACGCTAGAAGTCTAAATCTCAAGATGCACACACTCAAAACTCTCCTTAGTATGGAGAACATCGATATCTGCGCAGTAACAGAAACCTGGTTCAGGACACCCGAGAGCACCCCAGCACTACCAGGTTATACCTCATACCATGCTTTTCAGCCCCAAAACTTGGACCGAACCACAAAAGGAGGGGGAGCTTCGATATTCATCAAAGATACCCACACCTCCAGGTTGCTGGCAAAGCATGAAGCATCAGAGACTATCCATGTGCAACTAACAGTGGGTAAAATGGCCTTCCAGTTTATAGCCTGCTACAGACCACACTCCCAAACCCAGGAACCCCACTCGGCCTTCCTGAGAT
The DNA here is from genome assembly GCF_019279795.1 of Protopterus annectens. Classification (NCBI taxonomy): domain Eukaryota; kingdom Metazoa; phylum Chordata; order Ceratodontiformes; family Protopteridae; genus Protopterus; species Protopterus annectens. The sequence goes on along the minus strand of NC_056729.1, from coordinate 119,553,050 downwards.
CACTGGAAAATATGAAGGTCTCTCCGAACACCATTATATTGGGCGACTTCAACTACCCAAACATAGATTGGGAGCATTACTCTAGCTCCAACACCCTTGCCCAAAGATTCCTAGAATTCATAAACTCAAATGCTATGGAACAACTTGTTACCACTCCCACAAGAGGGGAAAACATACTGGACCTGATCATCACCAACATGGAGACTCTATGCTCCAGACCAGAAGTGTATCCCTCACTGGTAAGATCAGACCATAAACTGATCTCACTGGATATTCACATCCCGACCCCACCCCCTGCCCAGAAAACTACAGTGAAAAACTTCTCTAAAGCAAATTTCACACTCCTCAAAACCGAGGTGGAATCCTTCAAAGCCCCCGGGCCTGTGGAAAATACGGCCCAGACTGCAGAATCCTTTATAAATGCATTCTGTGAACACCTTCAGGAATGCATGGATCATGCAATCCCAAATAAAACCAAGACCCAATCCTCCAAAGGCAGATGACCTGTCTGGTGGACCCCAGCCATAAACAAACTATACAATAGAAGGAGGAAGCTACTACATGATAGAGCAAAATCCCAAAAAGGGAAGGCATCTCTGATCAGTCTTAGCAAAAAACTAAGGGCACTCATAAAATCGTCAAAGGCCAGCTTCGAGAGAAAAATTGCACAGGACACTAAGGATAATCACAAGGCTTTCTTTAGTTATGTTAGGAACCTGGGTGGGAATTCCCAGATATGCTCAGAATTAGTCCAAAATGACAAAAAATACACTGATCCCACAGACATTACCAACATCCTAGCTGACAGGTTCAGCGCAAACTCCCCCCCTCCCCACCAAAAGGGCAAATATCTATCCCAGCAGAGTGCTGCCCCTCTGACATCTCAGATGCTCAGGTGGGAGCCACCCTCTCCAAAGCAAAAAACACAGCATCAATGGGACCAGACGGTGTCCCAGGCTGCGTCCTACATGAACTCCAAGAAGAGCTAAACCCAAACATAAAACTACTGTTCAATCTCAGCCTTACTACAGGATATGTACCCAAAGAGTGGCGTACAGCAACAGTGGTCCCTCTCCACAAAGGTGGTGCCTCAACGGACCCTGGAAACTATCGCCCCATAAGCCTGACTAGCTTGGTCTGCAAAGCTATGGAAAGGATCATCATGGACCTCATAAATAAAGATATTGGGGACCTACAGACACTGGTTCCTACCCAGTTCGGCTTTGTTAAGGGCAGATCCTGCCTCTTAAACCTGGTTGACTTCTTTGAAACAGTCACCAAGGCCATTGTCGAAGGGAAGGTGGTCCACACAGCCTATCTGGACCTCGCAAAAGCCTTCGATACAATACCCCACTCGGGCATTATAGATAAGCTCACCAGCTTAAATATAAACCCCTATGTCACTAGATGGGTTGCAAACTGGCTCAAGGACAGAACCCACATTGTTAGAATTGCTGGAGCCATGTCAGACTCCTAACCAGTTACAAGTGGCGTTCCACAAGGCTCAGTCCTGGGACCTCTCTTGTTTGGTATATATTTCTCGGAGGTACAGGCCAACACGGAAGGACTGTGGCTGACCAAGTTCGCAGATGACTGCAAACTGGCACCATAATCGACTCTCCAGCCGACACAAGCATCCTCCAAAAGGGCCTCATAGAAACAGACAACTGGTGCCAGAGCCATGGCCTCAAGCTAAATGCCAAAAGTGTATAGTCAACCTCTTTGGCAAAAACAAAGTGCCCACAAATTACCACATAGGTGGTAATCCATTAAGTACAGAAGAAGTAATTAGGGACCTGGGGACCCAAGTTGATAGCAATCTCTCATTTGACAAGCACGTGGCCAAAGTGGTTAGAAAAACATTTTATATAGCCCACCTAATCATGAAGGGAGTCACATCTAGATCAGGGGAGGTCATCGTGCCTCTTTACTCATCCCTCATCAGGCCCATAATCAAGTACAATGCCCCTTTTGGGATGTACCTTACCAAACACCTGCAGCAACTGGAAAGACCCCAAAAGTACCTCACCAAGAGGATCAAAGGGCTCAAACAGATGCCATATGCTGCCCGGTTAAAGAAACTCCAGCTCTACTCAGTGGCATACCGCCTGCTCAGAGGTGACCTGTGCCTGACGTATAAGGCCATGTCCAACCCAGAATTAAGGGACATGCTGCACCTCAAAAAATCCAAATCCCATTGAGCTACACACTTGAGAGACTTGAACATCAGCACTGAAATAAATAGGACATGCTGGAGGGACAGATTCATAACCCAGAGGCTCCCTTCACTCTGGAATAAAATCCCAGCCGAGGTTAGGCAGAGTCGCTCATTGATTCTCTTCAAGAGGAGTCTTGATGAGTGGATGGGAGATCATAGGTTTACCCCGAGTATCACTTCTGTGTCACTGTTAGACAGAGGCACAGTATACTAACCTCGAAAAAGGGCATAGCAAAATTAATTTAAAATGGGTGGCGAAAGCCAAACACACTCTGGCTAGGCTTATAAATGCCCTAAGGCAAATAGCCTAGTATGAACCTATGAACCTATGAAATTATTTATACCCTGTCAGAAATGGTTTTCAGTCATTGTTTTTTAACCATGGTTTACAAACAATAACAGCATCAATATTGCTAGAATGTAGCAATTAAAAAAAAAAACTTGATTACTAATGCTCCTAACATCAAATGCTCCTGTCTATGAACTGTGACATTTCTGACCTGGCAATATTCCTATCTTGTGTTAGTCAGATATTGTATTATGCATGCTGCAAAATTTATTTTTCCATTGTCTTGACAATGTTGTGCCATCCTTTGTAAATACATGTGTGCAAAATAAAGGCTTGGCTGCCCTACACATTTCCACTTTTTAAAATATGTCATTTTTTCATCTAAGAATTTATCTAAAAGATATTTTCATTCACACTGATCTGACTCTTCTTTCTATATGTGATTTGTGAAAAGTACTTCCTAACACCTGTCCAAGTTATGCTATCTAAGAGTACTGTAAGTTTTCTACTAACAGTTGAAGAATCCTTGAAGATGAGATCATTTTACCAACATTTATAAAAACAGCTCCATGCTTCCTTACATTAAGACATTCTTAGACCTTCCCCACATCCTGCATTTTACTCCTGGAAGCATAATGCTTTTCATTTTTCATTATCCGCTCTGCAAATGTAAGTATCAGTTCATCTAATAATTGTATCTACCATTACTTGTATATAATGTCTGACCAGATCTGAAGAATCTCCCAAATTTAATTCAGTAATGTCTGCTTTATCAGTTGCTACAAACGGATGATCTTTATCAGCATCAACATTTTTCCTCTCTCTTTTCATTGCTTATTACATTTGCAAGAATACAGTTCTTATCTGTGTTTGTACTTCCACAGCTTGAGCCATGTTGCCATTTCCAGTCTTTTTCTTTTCTTTTCTTTTTTTTCCTTTCCTTACAGTAATGTTCTTCATTCCTTCCAAGGTCAGTAATGATTTCTTCCTTTTAACCTGCCCCATGTCTCATTTTTCTACATTCTTGGTTGGAAAATTATGACATTTTCTGTAGAATTAATGTTTTCTGATTGCACTATGCTATAATTCATAGGTTCATAGGTTCATAGGTAGATACTAGGCTATCTGCCCTAGGGCATTTATAAGCCTAGCCAGAGTGTATTTGGCTTCTGCCTCCCTATTAGATTAGCCTACTGTGCCTCTGTAAAGTAGGTCACAGAAGGCACCCTTTTAAGATTAGTTTACTGTGCCTCTGTCTAGCAGGGACACAGGAGAGATCCCAGTGGTGAATTTGCGATCTCCCATCCACGTGTCCAAATTTCGCTTGAAGAGGGTCAGCGAGGGGCAATGTCTAACATGAATTGGGATTCTAGTCCAGAGTGAGGGGAGCCTTTGGGAAATGAATCTGTCCCTCCAGCATGTCCTATTTATTTTTGTGCTGAGGTTTAGGTCCCTAGAGTGTGTAGCTCTAAGGGACTTGGATTTTTTGAGGTGGAGCATGTCCATTAATTCTGGGTTTGACATGGCTTTGTACATCAGGCATAGATCGCCTCTGAGTAGGCGGTAAGCAACTGAGTAGAGCTGGAGTTTCTTTAGTCAAGCTGCATAGGACATCTGTTTGTAGCCCATGATCCTCTTGGTGAGGTACTTTTGGGGTCTCTCCAGTTGCTGCAGGTGTCGGGTAAGGTACATCCCAAAAGGGGCATTGTATTCAATTATGGGCCTGATGAGTGACGAGTACAGGGGCACAATGACCTCTCTTGATCTAGATGTGAACCGTTTCGTGATAAGGTGGGCTATATAGAAGGTCTTTGTAACCACTTTGGCAACGTGATTATCAAAGGAGAGATTACTATCTATGTTGGTCCCCAAATCTCTAATTACTTCTTCTGTACTTAATGGATTACCACCTATGTGGTAATTTGTGGGCACCTTGTTTTTCCCAAAGGGGATGACTATGCACTTTTTACCATTTAGCTTGAGGCCATGGCTCTGGCACCAAGCATCCATCTCTGTGAGACCCTTTTGGAGGATGCTTGTGTCAGCTGGAGTTTCGATTATGGCCCCCAGTTTGCAGTCATCTGCGAACTTTGTCAGCCATAATCCTCCCGTGTTAGCCTGAACCTCAGAGAAGTATATACCGAACAGGAGAGGTCCCAGAACTGAGCCCTGTGGGACGCCACTTGTAACTGGTTTGGATTCGGACATGGCACCTGTGATTCTAACCATGTGGGTTCTATCTCTGAGCCAGTTTGCAACCCATCTTGTGATATAGGGGTTGATATTTAAGCTGGTAAGCTTATTTATGATGCCCGAGTGGGGTATTGTGTCGAAGGCTTTTGCAAGGTCCAGGTAGGCTGTGTGGACTACCTTGCCCTCATCTATGGCTTTGGTAACTGTTTCAAAGAAATCAACTAGGTTTAAGAGGCAAGATCTGCCCTTAACAAAGCCAAATTGGGTAGGGTCCAGTGTCTGGAGGCTCCCAATGTCTTTGTTTATGAGTTCCATGATAATACCCTCCATAGCTTTGCAGACCAGACTAGTCAGGCTTATGGGGCGATAGTTTCCGGGGTCCGTTGTGGCACCACCTTTGTGGAGTGGGACCACTGTAGTTGTATGCCATTCTTTGGGTACATATCCTGTAGTAAGGCTAAGTTTGAACAGTGACTTAATGTGAGGGTTCAGTTCTTCTTGGAGCTCATGTAAGACACAGCCTGGGACACCGTCCGGTCCCATAGATGCTGTGTTTTTTGCTTTGGAGAGGGCAGCTTTCACCTGTGCATCTGTGATGTCAGGGAGGTTACATTCAGTTGGGATAGGCGTTTGCTCCTTTGGGGGGGAAGGGGGGAGAAGTGTGTGCTGAATCTGTCTGCCAGGATGTTGGCTATGTCTGTAGGTTCGATATATTTTGTACCGTTATGCAACAATTCAGAACATATCTGGGAGTTTCCGCCCATGTTTCTGACATAACTAAAGAAGGCCTTGTGATTATCTTTAGTGTCTAGGGCAATTTTTCTTTCTAAACTGGCCTTTGATGATTTTATGAGGAATCGAAGTTTCTTGTTAATACTGATCAGAGATGCCTTCCCTTTTTGGGATTTTGCTCTGTCATGTAGTAGCTTCCTCCTTCTGTTGTATAGCTTATTTATGGCTGGGGTCCACCAGACCGGTCTCCTGTTTTTGGAGGAGTGAGTCTTGGTTTTACACGATCCATGCATTCCTGCAGGTGCTCATAGAATGCATTTGTAAAGGATTCTGCGGATTGGGCTGTATTATCCTCTGGCCCAGGGGCTTTGAAGGATTCCACCTCAGTCTTGAGAACTGCAAAGTTGGCTTTGGAGAAATTCTTTACAGTGATTTCCTTGGCTGGGGGTGGGGATGGGATATGGATGACCAGGGAAATTTGTTTATGGTCTGATCTTACCAATGAGGGGTTTACCTCTGGTGTGGAACATAGAGTCCCCATGTTGGTGATGACCAGGTCCAATATATTGTTCCCTCTTATGGGAGTGATGACCAGTTGTTCCATTGCGTTTGAGTTTATAAATTTAAGGAACCGTTGGGCGAGGGAGTTTGGGCTTGAGTAGTTTTCCCAGTCAATGTTTGGGTAGTTGAAGTCACCCAATAACATAGTGTTTGGAGAAACCTTCATATTCTCCAGTGTTCTCAGGAATGCCAAGTGGGGTTCCTGTAATAGGGATGGTGTTCTGTAGCAGGCTACAAACTGAAAGGCAGTTTTGCCCGCTGTTAGTTGCACATGGATGTTTTCCGATGCTTTGTGCAGTGCCACTAACCTGGAGGTGTAGGTATCTTTGATGAATATAGATACTCCCCCTCCTTTTGTGCTTTGGTCCAAGTTTTGGGGCCGAAACGCATGGTATGAGTTATAACCTGGTAGTGCTGGGGTGCTCTCAGGAGTCTTGAACCAGGTTTCTGTTACTGCACAGACATTGATTTCCTCCATACTGAGGAGAGTCTCGAGTGCGTGCATCTTGAGGTTTAGACTTCTGGCATTGAGTAGCATTACCTTTAGTTTTTTTTATCTTTGGGTTGTCTATGGAGGTGGGTTTGTCCTTTGAGCCTTGCCTAAAAAAGGCACTATGGGGGTGGCAAGAGCCTTGGCCAGTATACAAAAGCCTAAGGGTGACAGGTGCAAGCCATCCCTAGCGAAGCAACGTGGCTTGTCGAGCATGTCATCCCAGGCTGACAGACACTGGATCCCCTTTGAATGGCACCATTACTTTAGCCAATTGTTGAAACTGATGATATTGTCTTTATACTGTGGCATCATTCTTGGTGAGGGCAAGATGCTACTCAAGGTCAGGGACATACCAGCCTGTGCTACATGCTCAAAGAGCTCCTCTATGCCTCTTTTCATGTAGTCCAGGGAGGTACATCTCAGGTCATTCACACCAGCATGGACAATGATGGAATCATACTTGTACTTGCTTTGGAGTGACCTGAGTGCTTGCATTATGTGGCGGATCCTGGCACCTGACAGGCAGCTTACTGTGACCTTCTTGTTCAGTCTGGTGAGTGGGACGTCAGTGTGCCGGACAATACAGTCCCCTATAACAAGTGTATTTGGTGTGTTGTTTGGCCTTATGGGCTGTGACTGTGAGGCACACTGATTTTGTGAGATATGTGATTTGTGGGTATTGTTGAGGGGTGGCTGTTGCTTGGATATCTGCTTAGGAGGTCTTTGCTGTTTAGGCAGATTTTTATTTAGAGCCTCCGAGTATGTTTTTGTGTGTTTATGTTTTGGGTATGCAGATGCAATAGGTCTGTGTGAGACTGGATTTGTGGTGTGGGTGTTTACCTTTTCCTCCTGACTGACTGTGCCAGTCTTGGGTTGAGAGAGCTCTGCCTCCAGTTTGGCTGTGTAACTGCATCTGTCACATGTATTAGAGTTTGTTGGAAGGAGGAGAGGGTCTGTAATTTATGTGTTAGATAACAAAACAGTGTCCTTTTTAGTATATATTCTCTTTGCATTATAAACATTATTCATTGTTGGGAACTTCTTTTCTCTTTTTGTTTTCTTCTAAATGCACTGAATCCTCAGATTGCTAAGTACATATATCCTGAATTCCAAAGTCTGTATCTGCAGTGTCATGTTTGATAAGGGTTGAATGATCTTTACTGACAGCAAACACTCACTTTCCTAAATGTGTTCTATCTGCACTTTGCTAATATCATTTATCTGATCAGTCCAGTCATTAATATATGTAATAACAGGATTCCAGGCTGTGCTGATCACACAAGTGTAATCATCAGTAAGTCAAGTGTTAATACTAATAATAGCAATCAAGTCATCCAGCTTTTGACATTTCCATTTTGCAAACCAGAAGCACTCAGTTTTTAAGAATGCCACTCCGGAATGCAATGCTCTAATTAGAGGTAAAAGAATGTACAGATATAGTAGGTGGAGTATTTGAAGATCAGACAGTCCCACATCATTTTTATACTTGGAACTTAGAAACAACCTTCACTACAGGGTAACCAAAGGCAAAACACAAATACTAAGACAAGTATCATCTCCAAGGCCTTTTGTAACACGTATGTGATCATTTAGGAACTGTTACATTATTACATTAAACAGTTAAAACTTTAGTTAGATTTTACTGGCCTAATGTTATGAAGGACATTGGAGAGTTAATGAAGTGTGTCTAAAATATAAAAGCACAACACCAAAGTCAGAGTTTAAGAACCCTTTGATAACCTCGCTTATTGTGGAAGCCACGTTTGAGAGAATGGCAAATGACATGGTAGGTCCACTGATAAAGTCAAGTAAGAGCCATTACTGTATGCTGGTAATTATTAAAAATGCAATAACGTTCTATGAAGTAGTACTCATCTGAAGAGTTATTAACGCAGAAGCCATGGAAAACAACTAGTACTGTTCTTTTTCAAGGGTAGGAATTCCCCATGAAGTACCTCCTAACATAGATACCTCATTATTTTCCAGAGTAATGTACTAACTTTGTTAATTTTTTAAGTAAGACAGCTCAGTTATTAGTCATCAGTATAGCATGCTCAAAGAGATGAGGCTGTTGAGCCTGTTAATAAAACGTTAATGCCTGTTTTAGAAAATGTGTAGAACTGGATAGAAGAAATTGGGACCAAAGGCTGCCATACCTTCTCTTTGCTGTAAGAGATGTAACCCAAGCCTCAGCTGGAGTCACACCATTTCAACTCAGAAGTTTGATAGATATAGCAAAAGGTACCTAGCAGGAGGAAAGCATAAATCAATAAAACTATGATACCGCATTTTTCAGGCCTGCAGGACAGGATAAAACTTAGTGCTTATAGTAAAAGAACATATAGCATGAGCAAAATAGGCACATAACAAAAATGCTTAAACAAGAGAATTCAGACTCGACAGATGTGATACTTTTAGTATACACAGTTGAAAAGAAAGTGGTATGGACCTTTTGAAATTGTAGAAAATACAAGTGAAGTAAATCATAAGATGAAAGAAGCATGAAAAGGAAACCAGAACAGTTACTCCACATTGATGTTTTGAAACCTTTGAGAGAAACTGACATAAATGTTCATAGAAATTTAATTTCCCACAGCATGTTCTATATTTAAAATAAGAATCACACAGTTAGTATTTCAGAAACAGAAGGTAAATACATTTGTACTCAGACATATGAATATATTTACAGAGTTACCTGGTAAAGCCATCTTAATGCAGCAATGTGTAAAAAACGTGCCCATTGAGGAAGTTAATATTTAACCATGCCAGATGTGAGAATTCTCAAAACCACCCAGTTAATGAATTAGTGCAGAAAACTCTTATCCATGAGTCTATGGAACCCCAACGTGAGTGAAACAGTTCCATTGTACTTGACCTCATGCATGATGTGTCCATAAGGTATTGCAATGACTTCAAGAAAGATAATGAATAGCATATCTAACTAAATTAGATTATTAGCATGAGATCTACCAGGGGAAGAGGGTTGAATAATAAAGTTTCCATTAAGCCGGTGTTACAAGTTAGACAAATGTTAAGATAAAAAATATATTTTTATTTTTTATATATTTGTATGTGTTTTTTATACATGACTTGTCATTCTATTTAATATAAAGATGTATATAATTGTTATGAATGTGTGATATTATTGAATTTGATGTTAATATACTATTAAGGTGTACCATTTGAAAATTCAAAATTTAAATGCTTAATGATCTTTGTTATTTTATTAGTTGTCTGTTTTTTTTAAATATGTTGGGAATGTGAAGTGATTATGTCTGATGAAGCAGTGTTTATAGCTACAAAACCTCTTACAATAAAGGAAGATTTTATGCTGCTGTCCTTAGCCGTGGTTTGGTTCACTTCAGTTTTATTCTTTGGACTTAATCTTTTTTACTTGTATTTTTCAGCTCTCCTTAGGAAGATTTAGATAATATCTGTCTCAATGTGTTATCTAGGGTGTTCTTACATTATTTTATATGGAGTCCATGAAAGCTCCTTATGACAGGTGACAATGACCCATTCCTCAGATGTTGCTAAGGAATCCAGTTTAAGGTGTGCACCCACTGTAGATCCAAGGGAATCATTCATAGCCAGGGATGACAGGAGGGAGGATTGTTCTTTTGTGGTTTAGGACTATTTCTTTTTTGGGGGTGGACAAGGTATTAAAGAAGGGTTGCAGGAAATTGGTCCAAACAATGAAAGGATAGGAACAGAGCCTTCAGTTGCATGTAATGACCTGGAAGGTGGACAGAGTCAATTATCCTATTAAGATGGGCAAAAGTCTTAAAAAACTACAAAAGGATTGATTAGATATTGCTCTGTTGCAGAAAACAAAACTAAATAAGAGGGAAGACTTAAAGTTGGGAATTAAGATCTGGCTAGAGGATAGTTTTAGCAGTTTAAAAGTGGGTAAGGGAGTAATAATAACTTTAGCATGAAATGGTCTGAATTTGAGAATTCTTCATTCTAGTGAGAATTCAGCAGGGAGGTAGGTGGGAGATATTATCGATGGAGTTTTGGGGCAATCTTTGGAAATTTGGTTAACTTTATGATTCAAATATTGATGCTACAGATGTTTTTGTTAGCTTATAAGAGGCATGACTAGATGTAACATAGGTCTGTGAAAAAGAAATTATAGTAGTGACCATTAATATAGTGCTTCATCCCACCCTAGACAGGACGTTTGAAAGGCATGAATGTGCAAAGAATAGTGCAGCAGTGGGAGGAACATGAAGGTTTGATTGGTGTTTGCAGACAAAAACATCCAGCTGAAAAGGAATGATTTGAAGCAGGACAGTAAACAAGATAAAATTTGGTATGAGGACCTCTCCTTTTAAATCTAGTATAGGTTAAGATTGGTAAGATGATTGTCTTACCATGCTCATCTTTCTCTATGAATTGAGCTTAATATCTGTCATTAGATCCAGAATCTGTGGAAATGGAAGCCATGTGTTTGGACAGGCCATATATTGTTGTGGAGTAGAATCATACATGAAGTACTTTGTTTTAATCTATGAGATACTTCTCTGATGAGTGATATGTGCTGGGATGTGATTAAGAGTGCATGGAAATGCAGACTGATGACCACTGAAGATTCCTTCTCCTGACAAGTAAAACAACAGTTGTTGTCTTCATAATGGCAACTCAAAAAGTGCTGGCATCAATGGATAGAGCTGATGAAGGTACCTAGTCTCTTGAATTACTTATATGGATGAAACACCTTTGCACTAGGTTAGCCAATGGAGAGTCTTCATTTGTAGGAAAAAAATGATCTCTTTAGCAAGAAAGAATTGTGGTGGCCTTTTGGGCAAAAACTGAGAAAGACTAAGCCTTAGGTTCATAGGTAGGTACTAGGCTATCGGTCCTGGGGCCTATACAAGCCCAGCCAAAAAGGTACCCTGGCTTTTGCCACCCAAGAAAATGATTTTCCTGTGCCACTGTCGAGCAGAGCCACAGAGGTGATCCCCGGGGTGAATTTCCTATTTCCCATCCAATCATCAAGATTTTTCTTGAAGAGTGCTAATGAGGAGCTTTGTTTGATACAGATAGGTAGTTTATTCCAGAGTATGGAAAGTCTCTGGGACAGGAATCTATCCCTCCAGCATGTTCTGTTTATTGTGGTGACAAGGTTTAGGTCCCTAGAGCACGTAGCTCAGAGAGATTGGGATTTCTTTAAGTGGAGCATGTCCAACAGCTCTGGGTTTGACATAGCTTTGTATGTTAGGCAGAGATCACCTCTGAGTAGGCAATATGCAACGGAGTAAAGCTGGGTTTTTTTGAGATGGTCTGCATAGGGCATCTGTTTGAGGCAGGTAATCCTATTTGTGAGGTATTTCTGCGGCCTTTCCAGTTGTTGTAGATGTCTTGTGAGGTACATACCAAAAGGGGCATTGTACTCTATAATGGGTCTAATGAGTGATGGGTAGAGGAGAACAATGACCTCTTTTTTTCTGGATGCGAAACCTTTTGTGATGAGGTGTGCCATGTAGAAGGATTTCCTGACTACTGTGGTGATGTGATTATCAAAGGAGAGACTACTGTCCACCTGTGTCCCAAGGTCTCTTATCACACTTTCGGTGTTATGTATACTACGGCCTATGTTGTAGTTCATGGGTACAGAGTTTTTACCAAAGGGGATGACAATGCATTTTTTGGCATTGAGCTTGAGGCCATGGCTTTGACACCAGGCATCTATCTCAGTGAGGCCCTTTTGTAGGATGTCTACATCATTAGGAGTTTCGATTATGGCTCCTAGTTTGCAGTCATCTGCAAACTTCATTAGCCAAAGACCTTCTGTGTTAGCCTGTACTTCAGAGGAGTATATACCAAACAGGAGAGGACCCAGGACTGAACCCTGTGGTACTCCACATGTCACTGGTTTGAAGTCGGATTTGGAGTCGGCTACTTTCACAGTATGGGTTCTGTTAGTGAGCCAGTTGGCCACCCATCTTGTGACATAGGGATTTATACCTAGTTTAGTGAGTTTGTCTATAATTCCAGAGTTGGGGATGGTGTCAAAAGCCTTGGCAAGATCTAGATAGGCTGTGTAAACCACCTTACCCTTGTCAACAGCTTTGGTGACTGCATCAGAGAAGTCTATCAGGTTTAGGAGACATGATCTGCCTTTTACAAACCCGAACTGGGTGGGGTCCAGAGTTTGGAGATTACCAATGTCTTTGTTTATAAATTCCATGATAATACATTCCATGGCCTTGCAGACCAGGCTTCTCAGGCAAATGGGGCGGTAGTTCCCGGGGTCCATGGTGGCTTCCCCCTTGTGCCATTCAGCATGCACAAAGCCTGAGGTGAGGTTATGATTGAACATGGTAGTAAGGTGGGGTGCCAGTGCGTTCTGTAGTTCATGTAGAATGCAGCCTGGGATGTTGTCTGGTCCCATTGATGCTGTGTTCTTGGCTTTGGAAAGGGTGGTTTTTACCTTTGCAGCTGTGATTACAGGAACGTTGCAGTCTTCTGGTATAGAGATAGGCTCTTTAGGGTGTGAAAGGGGGGTAAAGTTAGCACTGAACCTATCTGCCAGGATGTTGGCAATATCAGTTGGTTCTGTATATTTAGTGCCATTGTGCTGCAACTCAGAGCAGATCTGAGTGTTGCCATTGAGATTCTTGATATAGCTATAGAATGCTTTGTGGTTGTCTTTAGAATCAGTGGCAATTTTGTTTTCGTAACTAGCTTTGGAGGATTTTATCAGGGATCACAGCTTCTTACTGAGGCTGACCAGGGAGCTCCCCCACTCATGTGTTTTTACTCTCTTTTGCAACAGTTTCTTCCTTCTGTTGTACAGTTTGTTTATGGCAGGGGACCACCAGATTGGCTTCCTTTTTTTGGAGGATAGCATCTTGGTTGTGTTTGGGATAGCATGATCCATCTACTCATGTAAGTACTTATAAAGTGCAATTGTGTAGGATTCAGTAGTCGTAACTGTATTGTCCATCTGCATGGGTGTCATGAAGTTCACCACTTCTGTCTTAAGAAGCATAAAGTTGGCTTTGTAAAAACTTTTTACCATGGTTTCCTTAATGGGGGTGGAGGCAGGATGTGGATATCTATGGTAATTAGCTTATGGTCAGATTGGAGCAATGAGGCGTTGACTTCCGGTGTGGAACACTGGTCACTCATGTTGGTAATGACTAGATCTAGGTTATTGTTGCCCCTGGTAGGGGTGTGGATAAGTTGATCCAGGGTACGGGAGTTTATGAATTCCAGAAAGCGTTGAGTGAAGGAGTTGGTACATGAGTAGTTTTCCCAGTTAATGGTGGGGTAGTTGAAATTGCCCATTATTAGAGTGTTTGGTTGAACCCTAATATTTTCTAGTACATCAAGAAAAGAGGAGTGGGAATCCTGGGGCATGGTGGGGGATCTGTAGCAAGCTACAATTTGGATTGCAGTTTTGCCCAGAATTAGTTGCACTTGGATAACCTCAGCTGCATTATGCTGAGCAACTAGCCTGGAGGTGTGGATATCCTTAATGAATATGGACACACCTCCGCCTTTGGTGTTCCGGTCCAGGTTACATGGCCGAAAAGTGTGGTATGAGTTAGAGCCTGGTAGTGCAGGGGTGCTCTCTGGAGCCTTGAAGCAGGTCTCAGTCACTGCACAGATATCAATGTTCTCAATTTTAAGGAGTGCCTCGAGTGAGTGCATTTTGAGATTTAGACTTCTAGCATTGAGTAGCATCACCCTCAGTTTTTGCTTGCCTATTCCTGTTATAGTGGTGAATTTATCATTTGAACCTTGCCTAAAAAAGGCACTATAGGGGAAGCAAGAACCTTAGCCAGTATCCAGAATCCCAGTGGTGACAGGTGCAGTCCATCTCTGGCAAAGCATTGTGGTCTGTCGACCTTGTCATCCCAGGCAGACAGATACTGGATCCCTTTAGAATGTCTAGGGTCATACCTGCCTGGGATACAAGATCGGAGAGCTCTTCCATGTCTCTTTTCATGTAGACCAGGGAGGTACATCTCAGGTCATTCACACCAACATGGACAATGAAAGAGTCATATTTGTACTTGTTGTGGAGTGACCTGAGTGCGTGGGTTGTGTGGTGGATCCTGGCACTTGACAGGCAGCTGACAGCGATCTACTCCTTGTTTAGCCTGGTGAGTGGCACATCAGTGTGCCTGACTATAAAGTCACCTATGACTAGTGTGTTGGGTACGTTGTTTTGCCTTATGGGCTGTGGTTGAGTGGCACACTGAGTCTGTGGGCTATGTTTCATTTGGGTTGTGTTGGTGGTGGGAGGTTGCTTGCGTTTCTGCTTTGGAAGTCTCTTTTGCTTGACCATATTACTATTGAGACCCTCCATGAATGTTTTTGTGTTTCTATGTGTGGATTTTGGTGGTGTAGGTTTAGCTGGACTATGTGATGAGGGTGGTGTGGTGCAAGTGTTTACCTTTTCCTCTTGACTCTCAAGTTCAGTCTTGACTGGAGAGAGCTTTAGTTTCAGTTTGGCTAGATAAGTGCATCTCTTACAGGTTGTAGTGTTGGGTGGTAGGAGGACAGAGATGTCTGTGTACATGAGGCAATTTCTACATTGCCCCAAGATGCACAGATACATCAGATAGACAGGAGAGAACACTGGGAAATGACCCTTGGACATGCCTGAATAAAAAACTGTTTTCCTCTAGATAAGTGAGGAAAGTGAGTACAAGAGCTGTTTTTCTCTAAGCAAGTGAGGAAAGTAAGTACCAAAACTTAGGTAATGAGGAAGGTTGAGTGCTGTAGTAGTTAGTAGGTTATTTAGTGTGAACAAGTGCTGATCACGAATAAGCAAATTCAAGTACTAAAACTAAGAATCTGTATCTGGAGTAAACTAGTTACAGGAAAGGGGGGAAACAAGTGCAAATGCGGGCTTTTAAATCAGAAAGTTGAGAGATGGAAAAACTGCCCAAACGTCCAGTAACTACAATTTCTGGGCCAGAACCACTCCTTATGTAGTAGATAGGTTACCTAGTGCTTACCACTCCCACTGATAAGGCTTCCCTACAACACAGAAAGCTTGGAGTGGGGGGGGGGGGTCAGAAGCTTACATACAGTCCTGGATACAGCAAATCTGAATCTGGACTACACTAGTTACAGGAAAGGTATTTTGTGTATATATATATATATATATATATATATATATATATATATATATATATGCAGAAAAGTAGCTAAAACAGCAGTAAAAACAATTCAAATGCAGTGCAAGCTAGCACACCTGAGTACGTAGCAATGTTAGACCAAACAGTTTAAAAAATGCAATTAAATTAAAAATGTCTAAAAACAAGTGCAGAAGGAGTCTATTAGGTAGAATGAGGTAAAGAGATGGGTCTGGGGGGAGTGTCCCAGATCAAATCTACAGTGGGGGTGGGCAACTGCAAAAGTCTCCAAATTTAAACAAGACAGGAATAGAGAGGGTGAGTATGGGAAAACCAACACCTTCAGCAGAGATCTGAAAAACTATAATGTGAAGCAAAAATAACAGTGCACAACTCTGAAGTCAGCCAACAATGATATAAAATTAGTCAAACAACAACTACCAGTACACAACTCTGAAGTGCCAGAAAAATATACTCAGCTCTATATATCTCCAGATAGTTTGAAGAGCACTCTGTCAGGACACATGAAGGCTCTAGCAATGATATTGAAAGACAATAAAATAGAATGGTACTGTCTGAAGGAATAGACAGGGTTTTAAAAAGTTTTACACAATTTGTCAGTTACAGGGAAACTCCAAAAATTTCTCACAGTATTCATGTATGGGCTGTAAAGATGTTTAACAAGGGATGTAGGAAATACCCTTGATGTAAATATTAGATTAGCTGAAACACAGTTGGTGAGATAAGGACTTCAACCTGGAAAAGCACTGGCAGAAAATGAATTACTGGGAGAGTTTTATAAAATGTGGAATGATCTTTAGCTGAGAGCATTATGGCAGGAGGTGTTTAATGACAAGGCAAAATCTGGTGTACTTTCATCTTCTTTTTCCCAAGCCAAAGTGGTGTTGATTCTTAAGGGATTCAATGAGATGGCAAGTCTGGGAGATTTCAGGCCTATTACCCTAATTAATACAGACACAAATATTTTAGTTGTGATTTTAGCTAAACACATGGAAATTTTACTTTCCCATACTATTGGTGAAGGGCAAAGAGGATTTGTGAAGGTCAGATCTGCAGAGAAGCACTGGTGGCAGTTAAGGGAGTTTATCAGACAAGCAAAAATTGAACAGTGGGAAAATGTGGGGTAATAGATTTGGATATTAAAAAGGCATTTGATACAGTGGAATGACCCTTTTTGTGTCATTTACTGGGGCGTAGTGGGCTTTGACCCCAAATTATTTTGCTAGACTAAAGTTCTTTGTACTTTTCTTTCAATCTGTCTCCTTGCAAAGGAAGTTTATTTCAGTAATATGCGCAGAGAGGGCCAGTAGACAAGGATGCTCCTTGTTTTTGACTATTTAATTTTACTAGTTATGGAACTGCTGGCCCAGGAGGATAAAGGTTTCTTTGGACCCAATCCTGTCACTAGAAACTATTCAAGATGCTTAATAATTATTGCATGCTTGCTACATATAGACGGGATTTAGTGCTACGCAGAGTCTCACAGATAGCTGAGAACTTCAAAATGGACTCAGGGTAAGACTGTAACTGAAATAAGACATTTCATGTAGGAATTTGTAATAAAGTAGGTCAGATAATTATGGGCCTAATAAAAAAGAAGGACTGGGCCAAATACTTAGGGGGTCTATTGGTGGACTCTGCTGACCAAATAATTTGAGTGAATTACTCCTAATTGTTTTATCAGATTTGAAATTTAATTTAATGACTGTTTTCAAAAGCAAGGACCTTGATGAGTGGGAAAAAATATTACTCAAATGATGATGATTCTACCAAGAATGATTTACTTCTTCAGATTGTCATTGGAAGAGTGGGAGAGGTGGTTAACGAAATTACAGGGGAACTGCAATAGGTTTATATGGAATAACAAGGGTAATAGAATGTGCTAGAAGAGTCTGCATCTATCTGCAGAGAAAGTGGGGTGGCTTGGGTAGCCTAATTGGCAAGGCCGTATTTTATCTTTCAGAGGCTGGAAGAGGTGTGACTAATAGGGTCCAGATGAAATGGCAGGAGAACAAAGTATTATCCAAGTTATGCAAAGTTAGGGATTTAATATTTTAGATTTTTAGACAATTGGTTAAAGAAGATATCTGGAAGAACACATATTTTGGTTCAGGGTGAGAAACTGAACTGGAAAGATTGGAAATGTGATGGGATTCTGAAGGTTTTTGATATTCTTTGCCTGACCAATATATCAGGAAGAAACTTTGTATTTTTCTAATGGCATCAGTTCTGACAAGCTTATCAGCTACTGGAAGGGGAATGGCTGCTTCTCAAAATTTATTGAAAATAGTCAAGAGATGGATGTCTACCGTGGACATGACCTCTAGTTGGGAAGCCCAGGATTAATTTAGTGATTCCATGTGAAATGGATTTTCTGATTGGATAGGGCTTAAGAGTGTCAGGATATATTCTCTCTTAAATGAGGAAAATTATATTTCATCCATGGAAAAGCTTAGAAGGTGATTGTGTATGATTGAGGATGTTGCTGTCACTATAAATGTCTGTTCAAAGGTGTAGAAGAGATTATCTTTTCTCAAAATTCTCTCAGCTGTGGTGGTACAGAACTACTCGACAGATAGACAGGTTGGCACCATGACAATGGATGTTGGTGGAGGTATGGGGAGGAAGCAGCCAGGAATTTACGTATGATTTAGGAGTTTTCCGAGGTAAGATACCTTTTGCATACAGTAATGATTCAGCTGAAAGCCATTTGGGATAGGTTATCCTTATGGTGACATGGATCCGAAATATTGCAACTAGAGGTTGGAAAGATGATTTAGAATGAAATAAGACTGCGATTGCAATGAATAATTTAAAAACATACGAGAAGGTTATAGTGGCCCAAAACCAGCTGGTGCTCTAAACTTAAAATGAGGAAATGATAGAGTAAAGTAAGAGAGATTTATGTAAGTAGGGCAATTGACCTGGGGAGTGACTAATTGGCATTTCTCTTTTTGTCTGAATTTGTTTATGTAATTTGTTTATTTGTACAGGGCTGCAACGGTGTTATTTTCACAATTATGTTTAGTCTGTCCTGCTTGGTGTTTAGAAGCTATAAAAAACATTATATTGGTATGAATATTGTATATTAATAATAATAATAATAATAATAATAATAATAATAATATGTATTTATGTATATATATATATATATATATATATATATATATATATATATTTATATATATATATATATATATATATATATATATATATATATATATATATGTATATGGGTCTATATTAGATTATCAAAGTTTCAGAACTTCGAACACCATATGGTCGACACCATATGATCGAAGTACTTCACCCCGCACACCACCCACTACTAAAATATACCAACTCCGAGATCGCACTTTAGTGGAGTATGGTGCGGAAAGGGCAGATTTCCCTTTCATATGCTGTAGTGTGATCTCTGAGTTGGTATATTTAAATAGTGGGGGGGTGCAGCCCCCCACATGCGGGATGCAGAGGGGCTTGCCCCCTGCTTAAACACTGTTAGTTTAATTTCCTTTGTTTTTTTTTTTTTTAGATTTTCAAAGTTTCAGTACTTTGATCATATGGTGTCAACCATATGGTGTTCGAAGTTCTGAAACTTTGATAATCTAATATAGACCCATATATATATATATATATATATATATATATATATATATATATATATATATATATATATTTGTGTGTGTGTGTGTGTGTGTGTATGTGTGTGTGTGCGCATGTGCGCGCGCGTGTGTGTGTGTGTGTGTGTGTGTGTGTGTGTGTGTGTGTGTGTGTGTTTGTGTGTAACTGGCTTACATCATGATATTCAAGAAAATTTGTTGTAAGTGTGTACAGACTTAAACAACCTTTTAAAATTGTTATTAGTTTACTATGTGCTTTTGCCAGTATTCCGTGCTTTGCTAAATGGACAAAGCTTGATTACATGCTCTTCTGGTCTTACTGAAAAAAGATCAAATAGAAAGGAACCTTGACAGCATGTAAAGTGATCCTTTGGTATCTTTGCAACAACATATTCTTGTTAACTTTTTTTCACTAGAAAGAATATGAATTCATTTTAGCTCTGCATACCCCATTCAGTGTACATCCCTAAGGCTGCAGTAGTAAACTGATGGATAAAAAAATGACAGCTGCAAAATAGCAGCTATTTTCTTTTATCTCTTTGTGACAATGCAGACAGTTGTCACATCCAGCTCTGAACAAGCTCTGTTACCTTTGTTCTTTTAATCCACATAGAGTACAACCTCTTTTAAAAAAATAGTTCTGTATAACTCTGCCTAGGGTAAAACACAATGTAGTCTGAGTTTTAATGTCATTGATCCATAGAAGCTTTTGTTATTCTTTTTATCTTTCTACAGTTGTTTTAACACAGCTGAAGTGAAATTATTTTTATAAATGTTCTGCAGTACTCTTCACATGAAAACATCACACAGGCATGGTATTTAAAGGAAAGTGGGCAGAAAAAAAGTGTTTTTTTCATTTATTCCCAAGCATACCACCTAAGTTATTTCTTTTTATAATGCAGTTAACAGTATTAGAACATTGAGCAAAGTATAAAGTGATATGCATGTTTTGAAATGTCATACTTTATTAGAATATTGTTGACAGAAAAAAAATATTGTGTTAACTGACTTTTAACTGAAAGGAATATCTAGTATAGGCATCCTCGCTGGACTCTAAAATGTGAAATATGAAGAAGGTTATTTACAGCACAGTTTGTGAAGGTAAGAGTCTGTGCTTTGACATTTCTGGCATAGTGTAGCTTTGCTATCTCACACAATGCACAGTTATGGTAGGGCTGATCAATCATAAGCAAAGCAATCTCTGAAAATACACTCACACACTGTCATTCACAAGTACATTCTGATTCTATGGGCCAAACATTTTACATGTCACTTAATGGTTCTGCATGCCCATCTTGGGATATCATCACATACAACTGAGGTTTTCACTTCCAATGAACAGATCTCACATTTGTTTAATTTCTAATGAACAAATTTCATACTTGATCTAGAACTATACAGTAAAACCTGACCATTGACAAGCAAATATAAAATGATCAGGCTGCAGCAGTAAGGCTTAAATAGCAAGTATCTGAAAGGATAGTTTTAATTATACCTGGAGGTGCTTCCTCAGAGAGTGAAGAAAAAGTGATACATGTATTTATACATACATATACATATATATATATATATATATATATATATATATATATATATATATATATATATATATCCTCAGCAACATATCTGCATACTTGGCAATTTCACAGAACTTATACAATACAGCACTTCCTCTGATTTAGACATTTTCTTTCCTTACAAACACAATGCCTTGCATTTCTGTTTCATGTACGTTATAGAATGGAAATTCATTAGTGTCACTAACACTGAAACAGTTCATTTTGTACTGCATTTACTATTAAACTTTCCTGTATTAGTCTTCTCAAATGGCTTTAAATAAAATGCTAATTACTGATATTCTGTATTTATTTTTACCTGTTGTTTTTATTGTAGGCAGCAAAGTGCTTTCCTACCCAGTAAATCCACAATGAATGAGCCTTGTTTTATTAATACCATCCAAGCCACAATAGATCAATCAGTCAATCATGCCATCAATCAGTAATGAGTCACGAAACAATGAGATCAGCTTTGTTCAGCAGGCATACCTTAATCAGGCTATCAGCAAATTAACAAGTTGATCTATATAACTTTTTCCTGTCTTTTTTAATTTATGACTCTAAAACATGTGAATGGCAGCAGCTACTGTGTGTATGTTAATATGTCTGAAGACATGTACATGACTGTACAATGCTCAGTGAAATATTGTTCATTATTATTATATTGTTTAGTACATATTTTACCTTTTTGCTTTCTAATTTCACAAGTACATGGCAGGAGCAGTGATATGCACATTAATATGTATGGTAATGTGCACAGGAGTATGTAATATCCACTTAAATAATGTTTGTTGGACTTTTGCTACACATTGTAATTGTTTACATTGGCCTTCTAGTTAGAGGCGTAGCTCATTATCTAAGATGGGGAATGCATTTTAACATGTGGGTATCAGTGGATATTGTCATAGGGGATCATTTGTTTATAAGTAATACATTAAATGTTGTATGCAACATTTTTAATATTTTATTCATGTATGTGCTTGTTTGTTTATGCCATGTTTATCAGGTTAGCTAAGCTGGAAGCAAAACTATCTCCAGAGGAGAAGCAAGGGGCAATGATCTCACATAAAGAAAAAATATTCAGATAGAAATATTAAGATATATTATCTTCCCTTTTCTTACCCATATATGCGTCTTTAGAATTACACTGGCAGAAATTTTGAAGGGCTACAGTTATTTTGATTTATGTGGCTTGAAAAACTGGAAGAAATTAGCCAAGTTTGCCAAACATATGCAATATTACAAGAAGTATATATTACATGCTCTGTCTAAAAATTCTTACTCTGTTTCCTAAGTGAAGTTTTTGTTTGTTCTTTTATGTTCAGTCAGAAAAAAATGTGTGATCCTTGAAAGAAGTGAAGTTGTAGCTTGCCATTTTTCTTGAGGCAATTATCTCTGCTGTTTGTTAGGAAGATACCTAGAGAAGATTCATGGGGTCTGTTGTCAGTTATGGTAAACATGAGGATGACCGGATTTGAAGACCTAAGGACTTTTCATGACATGGACCACACCAACATATTTTTAAAGTACAGACATAAATTTCTGAGAAGAAGGATGTGTTTAATGGTGACTTGAATAAATACAAGTCTGTTCTCCAGGGTCATATAATTGAGTGTGTCGAGAACATTACAATAATGGGAAAGGGAGGGTGGACCTATTGTGAATTTAGCTTTCATATTATATGCAATAAGCAGTGCTTTGGAGGTTTTTTTTAAGTTGTGCATGGCTGTAACATCAAAAAGGAGTTTTTGAAGTAGAAGAGAAGAATTTCTGTAAGATATTTTTCCATGTGGCACGGATCAGACTGTGGGCAATATAGGCCGCCAAGCGTTTTTCTGAATGTGTTTTTGTATATTCACAAATTTCCTTTTTAAAAGGCAGGTTGTTGTCTACAGTAAACTTTAAAATTTCCACTGAGGTAAAATGTTGATGGCAACCATAGACCCTTTTAATGTGAAGGGTATGTTGGCTAGGTTATGCTCTTGGTCTTGCTTCCAAAAGTAATTATTCTAATTTTCTTTTCATTGAACATTATACTATTTCATTAGAGAAATAACAGATGAGTGTAGCCTTCCCTTCAGTTTTTGATAGCTGACTGTGCTGAGGAAAAACGCTGAGTCATCAGAATACTGTCTTATTAATTATATGAATTAGTAAACTGAATGGCTGATTAGCTGATTGATTAATTATTAGTGTTCTTTTTGACTATGGCAGTCTCAGTATACTAAGAAATATACTAAGCCTCATTACTGATTGTTTTAGATTTATGAACTTGCTGTTGAGTTTCTGGTGGCAACAAGCCTAAAGGTAGTTAGTGCATCACATGACCTATGTTGTGGACATGACATGACCAGATGGCACAGTGGTGCAGCTGTAGCATTGTCACCTCACAGCAAGAGGTTGCCCAGTTTGATTCTCTGCTGGGGTGCCTTCTGTGCGGAGTCTACATTTCCTCCCCGCATCCATGTTGGTTTCCTCCGGGTACTCCTGTTTCCTTCGACAGTACAATGTCATGCATCTGGAGCATTTCTCCCTGGGCTTCCACTGAAAATTGGCTTTGTTCCAAGTCAGACTTTCCCAGTAAACAAATGTTAAATAAATAAATTAGTTTGTTCACTTGTGTTTTCCCAGTGAATTACGTGTCTATTTAGCTTAAGTTTTTTCCTTTCAGCCATTGCATTTACATTGTTCTGCCTGTTGAAGTTTTCCAATCAAGGGGTTAGTGTCAATGGAAGAGTAGCCATTATTATTAGTCTATATATGGATTTTTTATTTTATTTTTATGCTATTTGAAAATCTCTCAGTTGAAATGAAGCACAGTTCAATGCCTGCCTTCTGTCAATGCTTAAACATACCAGCATCTTGGCTTTAGTGTTGTATACTTCTTTTCAGGGTTATTGCAACTTTATCTATTCCCATAGTGCCTTTTTCAGGCTGTGCCAAATTGTTAAACCCTTCAACATAACAAAAATCACTCACAACTACCAAAAAGGTATTGCTGCTCAACACTAGGAGTTTAAATAAAATACTGCACTCCCGGGTGGAAGTACTCTTCACTTTGGAGAACACAGACATATGTGCCATCACGGAAACATGATGCAGAACCATGGAAAGCACCCTAGCTATCAAAGGCTACAATGCCTCTCACATTTTGATTCCCCTCAGCTCAGGATAAAACAAAGGGAGGAGGTGTCTCAGTGTTCATAAAAGACAAGTACACTGCTATACTGGTCCACAAAATGACTCACTTGAGCTGCTCCATTCCCAATTAACTATATGTGTGACCCCCATCATATCTTTGCTAGCTACAAATCCCCTAACAAAAGTCTGGAAAACCACACCTCCTTCATAAATCTACTGGAATGTCTAAACATTCAGCTTAACACCATACTTATGTCTGACTTAAATTACCCATCCATAAACTGGGATACTTGAACAACTCATAATTCACTTGCTCAGAGGTTCTTGGACTCTGTCAATGCAAACACCCTGGAGCAACTAATTATCTCCCAGACTAGAGGTACAAATATCTTAGATCTCGTACTCATGAATATGGGGGGATGCCACTCCCTCCCTTGTATTAACTCCTCCCTGGTATGTTCTGACCACAAAATGATCTCCTTTTGGTATTAAACCTAACCTAGATCCCCAATCAAATTCCAAACCTGTTAAGAACTTTGTTAAGGCCAGTTACCTCAAACTAAGTGACAGCTTCTTATACTTCCAATACCCTCTGAACCCAGATGACACTGGAACCTACTCTGTGCTGTACAAAAAAGCACTGTACAACCACATTCAAAGCTAGACAGAGGAGGCAGTACCTGTCCAAGTCAACCTTATGATTACTGACAAAAATAAACCACCCTGGTGGACCCCTAGCATAAATAGTCCATTCAACAAAAGGAAAAAAAATCCTCTCCAAAGCCAAGAAGGAACAAAGAAAACAGCACAAAACGACACTCATCAGTCTAAACTAACAAATTAGTCAGCTGGTAAAATCTGCCAAAGAAAACTATGAGGCAAAGATAGCCTACAAGGTGAAAGATAACCATAAGGATTTTTTTTAATTATGTTCATAACCTCAGGGAAATACTGAGCAATGTGCTGAGTTAACCATAAACAGCAACACTTATACCCAGCCTGTAACTATAGCAAACTTGTTGGCTAACATGTTCAGTGGAAACTTCTAACTCCCCCATGACCTCCTCCCACATCCAAAGAAATACCTGCAACCATCCCTTACTGGTCATTATGAGAGAACACATCCTTACTTTGCTCACTAAAGCCAAAAAACAGCCTCAACATATCCAACAACATTACAGGATGTTTGTTAAGTAGCTTTAAACAGAATCTTTTAGGGCCACTAGAAACCCTCTTTAACCTCCAGAAAGGCTTTGTCCCAGAGGAATGGAGGACTTCAACATTTATCCCTCTGCACAAGGGGTGCCTATCAACTGAACCAGGGAACTACAGACCTATGAGCTTGATCAGTCTTATCTGCAATGCCATGGAAAGAATTATTATGAACCTGATCAAAATGACACAGAAACTCTCCAAACACTGGAACAGATCCAAACTGGTTTTGTTAAAGTGAGGTATTGCCTGCTCAATCTGCTGGACTTCTTTGAGAAATTCAACAGGGCCATAGATAAGGTTAAAATGGCACACACAACTTATCTAGACCAAGCCAAAGCTTTCGATGCAACCCCCCAGTTGGGGATCATAGATAAACTTACTCATAAACCCCTAAATCATCAGATGAATAGTCAAGTGGCTCACTGACAGGACATATGTTGTTCAGATAGGTGAATCCACTTCCAGTAAGAAACCTATTACTAATGGTGTCCCACATGGTTCAGTGTTGGGAGCCTTCCTGTTTAGTATATACTTCTTTGAAGTGAAGGACAATTTTGGGGGCATCTGTCTCACCATGTTTGTTGACAACTGTATACTGGGAGCAATCACTGAATCCCCAAAGAATGCTGACATTCTACAAACAGGCCTAAAAATGATAACCGACTGGTGCCAAAATGATGGTCTGAGACTAAATGCTAACTGGTGTGTAATTATAAACTTTGGTTAATCAGATATCCCTGTAAATTATAATAATGATAGCACACCCCTATGTAGACCCAGTGGTAAGGGACCTAGGAGAACAGATAGATAGCAACCTAAACGTTGACCAACAGGTAGCTACGGTCCTGAGGAAATCCTTCTACGTGGCTCAGCTTATAAGTAAAGGCATGACATCAAGATCAAAGGAAGTCATAGTGCCATTGTACCCAACCCTTATCAGGCCCATAATCGAGTACAATGCTCCCTTCTGCATTTACCTAACCAGGCACTTGAGTGGCCCCACAGATTTCTCAGTAAAAAAAAAATGCAAAGCATAAGACACATGTCTTATGCAGACCGACTAAAGGCCCTATCCCTTTACTCCATCTCACACTGTTCATTGAGAGGAGACATAAGCCTGACCTACAAGGCATTCTTTGATCCAGTCCTGATGAAAATGTTACATATTCACAAGAAATATTATATGAAGTTTATGCATTCCATGGAGCTGATCCTTATTTGTGATTCTAACAGAACTTGTTGGAGAGACAGATTCATATCCCAAAGGCTACCTCATCTATGGAATAAACTTCCCATCTTCATAAATTAAGGCCTGTCCCTTATTCTCTTCAAAAAGATTTTGCATAAATGGATGGGGAACTGTAAATTGACTCTCGGGGTACTTCCAGAAGCAGTCTGTAAAATGACTCAGGGCTCTAACACTCAAAGACTCACTATCCTGATTCTACCCCATCCCATATCTGAGGAATTAAGTTATAATATTGTCATATCCTGGGTATTATTGGCTAGGCTTGTGAAGGCTCTTGTGCCATTAGCCTACTAATCACCTATGATTGGTTGGGAGGGTGGCCTAATGGTTAAGGTGTTTGCCTTACAAACACAAGGTGCAGGGTTTGAGTCTCACAAGGGATAATTGGCTAGGCTTAAAATGGCTCGCAAGGGCAGTTAGCTTAGTACTAATCTATGAATTTGTCCTTAGTACTCAAGCTTGGCACCTGGCCATTCATTATAACTTGGTCAAGCTTCAGCTCTTCCATATCCTCTACATTGGTATGACAGATGAACCAGTATTAACTGTAATGCAAAAGTATTGCTAGTTGTTTAATTCAACTACCACCTCCTCTGTTGGAACAGAGGTCACTATCCCTGAAGTCAGAGATCCAGTTCTCTGCATAGAAGAACTGATTGTCATTTACTGCAACTTTTTTTTTTCAGAACTTGCAGTAAGGACCTCAGTTTATTTTGGGTCATGAGTGCTGTGTAAACTAAAGGCAAGGAGCAACATAACCAAAAGTATTTGCCAGTATAAAATACACATGTTTTGCTGAATCCCCTAAAATAGTATATTCTTTCTCCACTGTTTCATTGCTACAGAGTTCTAACACTGTGTCATTATGCGGGATCCAGAGTATACAGAAGTTGCTTAATGCAGATGCCATCTGATTCCATGTCAGAAAGAACACAGAAAAATGAACTAAATGTTCTATGTTTTGCAATCATGAAAATATTTTCTTTTTTGTTTCCTGTGTTGATTCATCACATTTTTTTATAATGTAACATTAGCAGATTGTAAGATAACATCAGTCTTGAAAGCACAATTGCTGAGGACTATGAAGTCTGAAGGTGTAAATGGAGACTGTCAAACCCTTGACCAACAATTGCAGACCCCCTTTATAGTGCAGTTTTTTTCCCCTTAAGTTTCTAATGGGCACAGACCAGAGTATAATTCTTCGTTGTGGATCAGAGTAATTAATGTTGGTCTGGGTGGGTGACTCTTCATCTGACATCATCTCCATAGCAACATGCAGGGTAAACCACATTTTGACAGGAATGTGGCTGTGATTCCTGTTCCATGCCTACAATCCTGTGGCATTTTTTAAATGAGCACATTCATTGCAGTGTTGAGCAGACATGGATTTGTGTGTGCATCATTCAGTAACCATGGCATGATCAAGGCCATGCATGGACCTATAATATAACACATATATGACATCTCATGCAAGGACCTATAATATAACACATATATGACATCTTAATAGTGGAA
The DNA here is from genome assembly GCF_019279795.1 of Protopterus annectens. Lineage (NCBI taxonomy): Eukaryota > Metazoa > Chordata > Ceratodontiformes > Protopteridae > Protopterus > Protopterus annectens. The sequence goes on along the minus strand of NC_056729.1, from coordinate 119,525,149 downwards.
GTCGTGTAATCAATAGAACCATTTTTGTCAAATACTCTATTGATTGATTTGTAATGCTGACGTGTTCTAAGTCATCATATATTATGCAAGACAGATATACTTCAATGTGTAGTGCAATGCTTGAAACAGGATCTGCACTGGGATACTTGATTTTTTCTTGTGGGTTGTGTGGCTATGGAACTGGTATGTTTATCTAAGAAAGGGGACATCTATGAAACTATAATACTATGTGATACTAATGCAAAGTAGACTACCTGTAATCCCCTAAGACATTCTTCCCCACCTAAAACCTTCTAACATGTCATCTTTTTCCCTTCACTCAACTAATAACTTCTTCAATGTGATGGTATCAATACTCTACCACTGAAACCATCATAGATTGGATCCTAACCAACAATAAAAAAATATATCACAGTCAGGAGTGCTATCTGACTGCCTCTGTGATCATAATCCTACTTTAATTAGTTGTACTCAGTCTTCTGCTAACAAGCCAACTATATGCATCTATAAAAGAAATCTGTCTAATTTCATTACTAATACTTTCAATGACACATTATCTGAGTATACTCCTCATAGACTAAACTGTTAAGCACTTCAATCAAATATTTCTAACAATATTATGTACACAAGCTCCCACAGGAAAAAAAGAAACATGCCAAATTCAGTCCTGCTCCTTTGTTGTCACAACCCGCTATGTTACTTGTGAAACAGAGAGAGAAAACTCAGCAACAATGGAAACCTAATAAAAAACCCTACCACTCTATACTCCTACCATACTCTAAGAAACTTCAATAAAGCACAAGTCATTCTAGAGAAGAAAAATATATATTTTTCAAGAAGCAAAACTTAAATATAAAATTTCCACAAAAAATGTAGTTTGGTTTATCTCAGCATCCATCAAGCAAAACATGCCAGCCCACTTCAAATCCCACTGAATCTAATTATAATATTGCTATTTTTTTAACTACCACTTCATTATATCTGTCCCACAAATGCCTCACCTTTTACACCAGCTCAGAGCATGAATCCTAATCCTGTCTATACTGTACCTATACCTGTTTCAAAAAAACAATCATTCCTCCTTAAGTTACAACCCACAAAGTTTGCACCAGGTAATTTCCCCTCAACATTCCTTCCGCTAGCAAGTAAAGTCATAGCCTATCCAATAACCATTCTCATAAACAAATCCATTCAAGAGTCACATGTTCCACATATCTGGAAATATCTGGGAATAATTGTATATCATTCTGTTTCATAAATGATTTGTATTATACCTGATATCTTAATCTTATTCTCTCTTACTCTTTTTGTTAAGGATGCCATATATAAATGAATGCAGCAATATTAACTTGACTACTAAAGCATGAACACACAGTTGAAGTTCTTATTCTCAGTTATCTGCTGAAAATTGGTTTTAAATAACTCAGGCATACTTAACCTGTTAGACAAATGGAAATATATAAATGCATACTCCCCTCCCACATATGCAGTTGCAATAGTCCTCAGACAAGAAGATTAACTAGGGACCCATATTTAATGTGGTAGTGTCTCAGTTAGAAAATAAAAAGCCATACAGCAGCTATTAAAAAGAGTGCAGGCATTTCTCTGGAATCACTGAAAATTGGCCATGCCAATGGGGGACTAATCAGATAAAAAATATGTTTCAATGTCAACGTATTTAGAAAATTAAAATATTATTTACATTCATGCTATTTGCCAGCTACCTTGAGTAAAAACAATGCTTCTCATCTGGATTCAAGTAGTGTTTCATCTGCCAGAGTTATAGAGAAAGTGAGCAGCCATGAAGTTTTCACCTTCCTCACAAAGCTGAGGTGTACTGAATAGCTTCATACCATAGACAGAAAAGGTGTGGAGTGTGATACTTATGACTCAGATTCACTTAGTGACTTAGATATTAGAGTAGTCAGGCCAGATGATTAGGAGTGTTTAGCTAGAGCAAGCTTGACCACCCTACGGAAGAGATGTAGACTGATCCATTGCAATGTGTGCACCTAGTCAAGGCAGCATGCGTGGCTGATAAAATGTACTCCACAGAAAGCTCACATTCTATAGCCTGGTTTGTATATGTGGAATTACAGACCTTTCAACAATCCTTATGTCGGAGGACTGTTCCACCTTTAAGTCCTGATGTTCTTCTGTGTAATAAGTCCCTATTTTGTAGATGTGAGCCTATTTCCAGGCTTGACGTATGCCTTCATACAATTTATACAATTTTCTAAATGCCTCTAATTAATTATGATTTCTAAGCTACCTGGTATACAGAAAATCATACTACATATCCAACATGCTAGCAGCAACAATAATGTAAAGGTAGAGGATGCTCATCTTGCATCTCCCTGTTTCTGAAGCAAATATAAATGACCTTATGTGGTAGAACATTTCAATGTACATCATTATAGTTTACAGATTTTACACTATCTTTTTGATAATTTGCTTATATTTTTCCATCATTTTTGTCACTCTCTGTTGAGATAACAGCACCTCTCATAGCAAAGTATCATGGTAAATTCAAAAATAAGCCAACTATGTGGTCTACTACCACACATGAGCTCTATAATAAAAAAAAGAAACCCAATAAATGATAAAACAGATAAAATACCATCTTCTCAAGGAAAAACATTACATAAATAATATAGATATTACCACTAACTGGTCTAGTATAGGAGCTCATGAATTTATGCTGTTCTCCAAATCTTCAGATAATTAAAAATCTTTCTCTGCCTATGTTAGAAAACTAAGAAACAATACCCTATTTTGCTGTGAACTTATTCAAAATGATGCCACCTATTAATGCCCAGAAATGCATTGATCCCTTACTTCCCCAATTATCTCTAAGAATCATTAACTGAAAGTGCTAAACAATACCAGAAATACTTCTTCCATGAGTCTTGACAACATACCTGACTAGTTAATTAAGACTGTTAAACATGCTTGGACTGCTCCTTAAATTGTTGAACCAAAGTTTCACTTCTGGTTATGATGCACATCCACCGCCTCTCAACCAACCCAGTTAATTAGAAGCCTTATCTGCATAGCCATGGAACATATTATAACTGATCTTACTAACTATATCAAAAACCTTATTTAACTTAACACCCAACAGTATGGATACGTAAAGGGTTGATCCTGTCAACTGAATCCAGTAAATTTCTTTGAAAGTTTTTTCAAGTCTGCAGAAGGTGACTGTGAGGTACACATTTCACCAAGGCCTTGGACCCCACTTCCCATGCTGGTATCATAAAAGATCTAAATGTGTTAAAACTGACCTATGTGTGGTAAGATGGATAGCAAGCTGATTGAAAGACAGCACTCAAACAATGCAAGTTGTAAAAGACTCAAACAAATGTAAGAAATTGCCCAGTGATATCTTACATGGTTGGTGCTGAGACCTCTGTTTTTTGATCTGCACTTCTCAGATCTCCATGCCAAGAAACAAGATTCTGGCTAACAAAGTCTGCAGTTGACTACAAAATGAGGGTTAGTCACCCTCTTACACTCAAGCCCTCTCACATCAACTTGCCCTGATAAACTCTTGTTGTACAAAAATGGACTTAAAATAAATGCTAAAATGTATAGTGCTGTTATTTTTGATAAACAAACCTTTCTCTCATTCTGCTATATAGAGAACATACAACTACAGAATTAAAATGTGGTATGGACCTAGGAACTTGGGATGGTAATTCTCTCTCTTTTGACCATCATGTGATGATAATTGTCATAAAATACTTCTATTTAGAACAGATAATAGCAAAAGGAATATTTTTAAAGTCTAATCACTCCCTTATAATCAGGATTGACCAGACAAATTATTAATTGCACTGCTACATTTGGGATGCATTTTATTAAACATGCAAAACAATTAGAAAGACCCAAAGGTTCCTAACCAGAAAGATAACAGTCCTAAAGCTCTTGAGCTATCAAGGGAGGATATAACTTCTATCCCTTTATTCAGTGTCTTACAGGCCTTTGAAGGGATATCTCTGTCTTGCTTACTACACCATAAGTGATCTGCCTGTCTTGGAGCTCTTGCATCTCCCCAAGCCATTGGCTCCATCAGTAGTACACCAAGGACCTAAATCTTCACCAAATGATTATATAAAACAGAGAGGAGTGAGACAGGTTTATAATTTAAGGCTTTACAAACCTCTGGAATAAACTCCTCTTGCATGTTAAGTGGCAAAATTTACTATCTTCCTTCAAACATATCCTAGACAATTGAATAGATATTCAACAAGGGTCTATATCATTTAAATGAAAACTTACTTTACCGAATCCCTGTTCATCAAACCCACATCATCGAAACTGCTCTTCATCGAATGGCCATTTTGCAAACTTTTTCGCAGGGAAAAGCAACAGTTGACTGTCATTTGCCCTTTTCACTATTGTAGTGTAATCTCAGAGTTTGTATATTTAGTTAGGGGATTGGGAGTGCAGCCCCCATATTAGGGGTGTGGGAGGCAAAGCCCCCTACTTGAGTGGGTTTTAAATTTTTTGAATTTAGTAACGGGCGCTAGGTTGGCCAGCCATTGCTTTTCCCTGTGAAAAAGTTCACTGAAATGGCCATTTGTTGAAGAGATGTTTCGGTGATGAGTGTTTGATGAACAGCAGTTCGGCAAAGTAAGTTTTCACTTAAATGATATAGACCCATTCACAAATTTATCCCAAACTAGTCTGATATAGTACTCCTAGAGAAAAGAGGTGTGGCTGAAGGATGGTACTGGTAAGGCCTAAATGGCCATATGACTAAACAGTCTTGGAATATCTATGAATCTACGAATAATATTTGTCCCAGTAACTTTTTTGTTATATATTTGGTTTTATTTATAGCTAAACAGGGATCCACCTAGGCAAATTCCAGGCTCAGTCCTCAAACTTCTTCCCAAAAATGTTTAACAAAAATTACTACATGCTTGATGTGAAAAATCAAAGAAACAGTGGAATTTTTGACTTAGGTAATATTACTCAAGAAAAATGAACACAGCTTCACTTGCTCATAGATCTATTAGTGAGACATAACCAAAATATTTAAAAATAAATAAACATCTAGATAACCATCATTTCTGCTTCATCTATGTTAGCCCCTGGTTATATCTGAATTATTATTTGAAGTATCAGTATGGATAGAAAGAAAAATTAACATGTTTTATTTATTTATTACATTTGTTAACCAGGAAAAGTCAGACTGGGCCAGGAGCCCATTTTCAGCTGAGGCCCAGATCAGAAAAGCTCCAGAAAACTGTACAATACAATACCAAAAATGCTACAAATTTACATATAATTATTTACATATGAATGTTAAAACACACAAATTCTGTTACAAGCTTAAGTACAGAGCACGAAAATTATGGTACAATCCAAATAACATATTACTCACATATAATGTTACACGTGAAAATAGTGGGTTGAACAGTCTTGAATATTGCAAAGTCAAACAGAATACAACTTTAGATACAGTGTATTCTCAGGGGTACCAACACCCTTTTGAGAAGTGGATCAAGGGAGAGAAATTATAGTAAGAGGATGTACACTATTGTAGAGTGGAAAGGGGAGGGATAGGATACAAGTAGTTAGCCTGGAGTATGACAGGAGCAAAGCCAATGAGTAGCTAGGTAGTTGTTTGAACTCATGAGAGTGTAGGGTTTTAGTGACAGTTTGAAGGAGGGTATTCCAGAGTTTGGTAATTTTGTTGGAGTAGAGACAGTCACTATGATAGTTGCAGGAGTGGGTGACCTTCAGCATAAGTTCATTGGAGGATCTGAAGGGCCTGGGATTGTGTCTAGGCTGGACAAGATTGGAGTGAGCAGGGCAGCTTCTGGGTTGGCATCTTAACTTGTGGATCATAGTAAGTTGGTTGAGAGTTAAAATATTTGGCAGTTCTAGACAGTTTAGCTGAGAGAGCACAGTACAGTGATGAGTCCTGTCTGGGGCATTTGTGGTAAACTTGGCAATTTTATTATAACAGGATTCCAGATTATTTAGATCAGTCTTGCGAAGGTTAGTGAGAATATGAGATCCATAGAGGAGGGAAGAAAGAAGGTGAGATCGGGCAGTGGCAAGCCTAGCATTGTGGGTGAGATATGGCCTGGCCCTGTATAGGGTGCCAAGCTTGATGTGTACTTTTTTGATTGTCAAGAGACATGTTTTTCAAAAATTTGATTTTCATCACTAGTGAAACCTAGGAGTTTAGTATGAGTTGTGGGTTCAGTTTTGGTTCCATTTGAAGAGAGGCTTGACTGAGAGGATTGACATGGTTTGGATTTTTTATGTATTAAGATTATTAATTTTATTTTATTAGGGTTTAGGATGAGTTGATGTGTGGACAGGTATTTTTCTATGTTTTGGAAAGATGATTGCATTTTTAACTGAAGTTGTAGGGGAAAGGTGGAGGAGCATATAAGGGTTGCATCATCAGTGTATTGGACAATGGTGGCTAGATTGATAGCAGAGATGAGGTCGTTTGTGAATAAGATGAAGAGGACAGGACCAAGAAAAGAACTTTGCGGCATACCAATGGAGATGGGGAGTAGGGTGTAAAGAGTATTTTCCCATTTAGTAGCTTGGTGCCAATTGGTAAGATAGCTGAGGAACCAGGACAGAGAAGATGAGCAGAGGCCAAATGTTGAAAGTTTGTTGAGTAGAAGTTGGTTGGAAACAGTGTCAAAGGCTTTTGACATGTCAAGTAAGATAGAGGAGACTGCTTCCCCTTCATTTATGAGATGCTGAATGGTGTTGGTAAAAGTGATTAGAGCAGTTGCAGTACTATGTTTAGATCTGAAGCCATGTTGTGAATTGGATAAGAGATTGTTACTGAGGAAATGGTTAAGGTGTTGTTCCTGGATACACTTTTCTAAGATTTTGGCTAGTGGGGAAAGAATGGCTATAGGGCAGAAGTTGGTTAGGTCTTTGGAAGGACCACCTTTGTGGAGAGGGATGATGTGGGATATTTTCCAGAGAAGTGGGACATAGTGTTCAGAAACTGAGTGATTATTCAAGATAGATATGGGTTAGGCGATAGATGGGCCTGCGATTTTTAGAAATTCATTGGGGAACCGATCTACTGCCAGATAGCAGGGTTTTAGTTTAGCAAGGAGTGATTTTATGTAACTTGTTTGAATGTAAGTGAAAGCGAAATTGTTAGGATTATCAATGGTAGGGGTGGGAAGAGTGAGGGGTGTATTTGGTTTGTTGCCTAGTAGAGAGGTTATGGAGTTTATGAAGTGGGGGTTGATTTGATTTGCGATGGGATCAGAGTTGTTAGTTGTTACTGGGGCTAGGGTAGGGGTGCAACCAAGGCATACGAGATAGTTGATATTTTCCCAGAATTTTCATGGGTTGTTAAGATATTGTTGCTGGCATTTTAGGAAGTGCAACTGCTTGTCTACTTTGATTTGTTTTATTGCTTGATTTTGTAGTTGTTTATAAGTAGTGGGTTTACATTTGTTTTTGTTGGATTGGTAAGCTGACCAGGCTTTATCCCTTTGTTTGAGTAAAAGTTTAGTTTCTTTGGTTAACCAGGTCACATGCTTGGGTTTTGAGCGAACTTTCCTAGTTGAAGCTAGATTACTGAGTATGTTAAGGAATGCAGATTTGAAAAATTGAACTGCTAGATCTAGCTGAAGGTACTTAAGTAGAGACAAATCGCAGTGTTGGAGAATTTGTTTAAAAGTTGTGTGGGAGATTTTTTTTTGTAATGGATGTATTGTAGGAGATATTGCTGTGCGTGTGTACATGTTTTCTGTATACAAACATAGACAAGTGGTCGCTGAGACAGTCTGGGAGGCAACCTGATGTATAACTTAGGTTGGGTTTGTTGGTTAGTATCCAGTCTAATGTAGACTGTCTAATGATATGTTTGTCAAAGCGAGTTGGACAATTTATAGTCTGGGTAAAATTGTAGAGACTGAGGAAATTAGATAGTTTTTTTGATGTGCAGGTTTGTTAATCAAGGATGAAATTACCCAGAATAATTATTTCCTGGTTGGAATTGTTGGAAGCCCAAGAAAGCATATCTTCAATGATGGATATATTGTTGCCTGGAGGGAGGTAGCAAACTATGATAATTAATATTTTGTTGGGTTTATTATAAAGCATGTGGTTAGAGTCTCAGAGTTGGGTAGATTTGGTGGGGAGCATTGCAGTTGTTCAAGTTTAATGTTATCTTTAAATAGTACAGCTCCTCCACTACCTCTTTTGTTTGGTCTGTCTAGTCTAATAATGTTATATCCATTTGGGGTAATCTCATTGTCCTTGAAGTGGGTTTTAGCCAGGTTTCTGTTATTACTGCTATGTCAGTGGAGTAGGTGGATAAAGTGGCTTGAAATTCACTGGCTTTGTTCATTATGCTACAAAGATTGAAATTGGTGAATAACAAGGCAGAGTTTGAAGTTTTTGGGAGTGTGGGGTAGGGATGGGAGTGTGAGTGGGAATGTGAAGAGTAAGCTGAGGTGAATGGAGTGGAGGGGTGTTATTGGGACCTGGGTTGTGATGAATATTAGTGTGCAGCTTGATTTCTGTGATGGAGTGTAACATAAAATGTTTTAGTTTGTTAACCAGTTTGTGAAGTTGGGATGCTGGGGAATTAGGATAGTTTGTAAGTGTTTGAAAGAGGCAAGCAGACAGGTAGAGTTATTATACAATTGTGAACAGATATCAAAGAAGGTGTGGGGTAGAGGTCTAGAGGTAGATATTGGAAGTGTTGGAGAATTATGGGTTTGACATGGTATATGTGGAGAGTGGTGCAGTTGTGGATGAGGATGAGAAACAGGATTAAAAGAGTATTTCTTCGTATGCAGTAGTGGAAATGCATATTGGGTAGTATGGTAGGGTATAGGAGCAGATGGGAGTGGTATGAAAGAGTCAGAGGATAGAGGCATGCCCTGTAGTGTTAGGTGGAGATGGCAGGGTTGAGGAGAGAGACCCATGAATTCAGACAGTGCATGTGAATAGGTGAAGGGGGGAAGTGGCATGGTTGGGTTAACTATAAAACAAAGGAAAGAGGGGGTGGGTGAGAATGGGGGTAGGGTAGGGGAGTTGAGTGAGTCCGAGCATAGTGAGAGCAAATTGAGTGGGTTAGCCTGGCTGGGGGAAGCAGCAGAAGGAAAGAAAAATAAAACAATCAGGTATGTTCTTGAACAGGTAAGTCAGAGAGATTCTATTATGGCTGAAGGGAAAAGTGCAGGGGTGAGAGCAAAAGAAATCAGGCTCAACCTTTATATTTTTATATTTTATATTTTATATAATTATATAATTTTATAAAATTACAATACAATGACCACACAGGGTATTCATAAAAATAATCAGTGAAATGACAATTGTATGTTACCTGAATTTACATCAGTGCTTTATACCTGTAGTCTTCCTACTAGGGAAGAGGCAGACTGCAATAATATTGGTTAGTAAGTTCTCCATCACTGTTTTTATATGCATGTTTAGCAATGTTCCAAAAAATCTGTGCATTAATATGGAAAACAGCCACATGTAGCATAAGGATTAGAAGCAGAATTAAACAAACTGGTTATGTAATGAATGGAAAGAGTTATAAAGCAAACTCCCATATTTAATAAAACCAGAAGTATCTCAGAACATTTTTAAAATATTCTAGACACAGAGATGGAGATGGTATATGTTATTTATTTTGACAAAATCATACGGCACCAATGAATAATTCTGGACTTACTTTATTACAAGGGCAGACCGACCTTCGTCTGATCACCTAGTTAACAATGACTGATCTGTTGTGTAGTCTTTTTATGAATGAGTGTGTCAGGCTCAATTTTATGGAATCACATGGACGTTTCCTAAAACCACATTAACCTCTATTTAAGCTTAGGAATAAATGAGTAAGTGAGGTAGCAAGGTACTTCCATTTCACAGAAGCATAAGCACATAAATGAAGCAGTTTCTATAACAGTGGAACACAAATCCCATTTGCATGAAGGTTTAAAACCATTCCCTTTAGCAGTGCCATGCAGTACTTCAGGCACTGACGTTATTTTCTAATGCTCTGTGATAACTATAATGCTGGCACATGTCCTTGGTTCACTGGCACATAATGACAAACTACTGTGTGCAAGATATTCTTATGTAGAACTGTGGAACAAGTCAGGACTGGAAACTTCCTAATGATCTTTACTTGATATCTATCTCCACCTGCAGATTTTCATTGCAGTTTATCTAGAACAGCACTGGCTGTCACCTTAGCTGGTCTAGGATGTAACTGGTTAGATTGTTTTCTCTGGGAAATGTTAAGCCCAGTCAGTGTCCAAATATGGTGTGTTAGAAATTAAATGCAGTCAAATTAAGCACTATAATGCATTGAGCTGAAGTCCTTCTGGAGTAACAAGATCCTTAAGCATACATGACAAATACAGTATTTAAACCCTCTCTGAATGGTTTAAAGGGATGGAGCCTTGGCTATGACACAGATGACCTGGTTTCAGTTACTAGCTCTCTCACTGGAGCAACTGAGAGGGGTAGGGTGGGAAGAAGTGTCATTTTGCCACCTAGCTTACTCTGGGAAGAAGTAGAGGGACTTTTATATGTGATAGGTTCACATGGGTGCACTAGGCTAATGACCAGTGGGGCTTTTCTTAACCTATCTTTGCCTCCCAAATCTCTGACAAGTTCTAGATCCTTGTTAGTGAACACAAGGGCTTGACAGATGAAACATTGTGAGCAGGGAGATTAACCATTTACATGCTGCCCTAATCCTTCAGGAACATAGGTGCCAAACCAAGGTTGAATTAATGGTGTCCCATCCAATTGTCTAAGTTACATTTGACTTGGTTAGTCAGGAACTCTATTTCACATGAATGGGGAGCATGTATTTTTAGAATGGGTAGTCTCTGGGATGCACATCTGTCTCTCCTGCAGGGCGTTTTTATATCACTGGCAAGGTTTAAGTCTTTAAAATGAGTAATTCCGGTACTGCTGGATTTGCAGATATGCAGAAGGTCCATCAGAGTAGGGTCTGAAGATGCCTTTTATGCCAAGTAGATCTCCCTTCAACAGCCTGTAGGAGACACAATAGAGGGATAAGACTTTGAGGTAGTCTGCATAAGACATGTTATTTATATCTTGCATTCTTTTAGTGAGGAACCCCTCTGAAAGTTCCAGTTGTTGGATGTACCTGGTAAGTTACATATCAAATAGGACATTGTAATCAATGATAGGTCAGATTAGTGCCACATACAGTGTAACAATGATCTCTTTGTATCTAGATGTTTATAAGTTGTGCAACATAGAATTATTTCATCACTACTGTAGGCATGTGATGGTCAAAGGCTAAATTACTGTCTATGTGTTTCTCCCAAATTGCCAATATGGTGGTTACCAGAGGTGGACCACTTCCTAAAGGATGCGATTATGCATTTCTCAGCATTTAGTTTTACTTTCTGGCTCTGACACCAGTTAGTTAGGTTCATAGGTTCATAGGTTCATACTAGGCTATCTGCCCTAGGGCATTTATAAGCCTAGGCAGAGTGTGTTTGGCTTTCGCCACCCATTTTAAATTAATTTTGCTATGCCCTTTTTCGAGGTTAGTATACTGTGCCTCTGTCTAACAGTGGCACAGAGGTGATACCCAGGGTAAACCTATGATCTCCCATCCACTCATCAAGATTCCTCTTGAAGAGAGTCAATGAGGGACTCTGCCTTACCTGGACTGGGATTTTATTCCAGAGTGAAGGGAGCCTCTGGGTTATGAATCATAGGTTCATAGGTTCATAGGTTCATACTAGGCTATCTGCCCAAGGGCATTTACAAGCCTAGCCCATAGTTTTGTGGCTTACGCCACCCCTTTAGTATGGGGAACTATACCCATTATTTTGCTGTGCCTCTGTTGAGCAGTGACACTGAGGTAATCCCTGGGGTATATCTGCGATCTCCCATCCATTGGTCAAGATTTCTCTTGAACAAGGCCAGCGAGGTGCTCTGCCTCACATATACCGGGATTTTATTCCACAGCATAGGGAGTCTTTGGGTGATGAATCTATCCCTCCAGCGCGTCCTATTAATAGCCGTGTCGAGGTTTAAGTCTCCCACCCTTGTGGCTCTGACGGATCTAGATTTTTGAGGTGAAGCATATTCATCAAATCTGGGTTTGACATGGCCTTGTATGTTAGGCAAAGGTCACCTCTGAGCAAGCGGTAAGCGACTGAATAGAGCTGGAGTTCTTTCAGTCGGGCAGCATAGGACAGATGTTTGAGACCCTTTATCCTTTTGGTGAGGAACTTTTGTGGCCTCTCCAGCTGCTGCAAGTGTCGGGTCAGATACATTCGAATGGGGCATTGTACTCAATCATTGGTCTGATGAGTGATGAGTATAGGGAGACTATGACCTCCCTTGATCTAGATGAGAATCCCTTCATGATAAGGTGGGCAATGTAGAAGGTCTTCCTAACTACTTTAGCTACATGGGTGTCGAATGACAGACTACTATCAACCTGGGTCCCCAGGTCCCTGATAACTTCTTCTATGCTCAGTGGATTGCCACCTATTTGGTAGCTAGGGTAACCTTGTTTTTCCCGAAGGGTATGACTATGCATTTTTGGCATTTAACTTTAGGCCATGGCTCTGGCACCAGTTATCCGTTTCTGTGAGACCCTTCTGAAGGATATCTGTGTCAGATGTGTTTTCTACTATGGCCCAGTTTGCAGTCATCTGCAAACTTTGTCAGCCATAACCCTCCTGTGTTTGCTTGTACTTGGAAAAGTAGATGCCAAACAAGAGTGGGCCCAGGACTGAGCCCTGTGGTACACCACTTGTGACAGGCTTTGAGTCTGACATGGCGCCAGCAACTCTGACCCTGTGGGTTCTGTCACTCAGCCAGTTTGCAACCCATCTTGTGATGTATGGGTTAACATTTAAGCTGATGAGTTTTTCAATGATACCCGAGTGGGGTATTGTATCGAAGGCCTTCGCCAGATCGAGGTAGGCTGTATGGACTGCCTTTCCCTCATCAATGGCTTTGGTGACTGTTTCGAAAAAGTCAACCAAGTTTAGAAGGAATGATCTGCCTTTGACAAAGCCAAACTGGGATGGATCCAAAGTCTGCAAATTCCCTATGTCTTTATTTATGAGGTCCATTATGATCCTCTCCATGGCTTTGCAGATAAGGCTTGTCAAGCTAATGGGCCGGTAATTTCCAGGGTCGCTGGAGGCACCGCCTTTGTGAAGTGGGACCACAGTTGCAGTGCGCCACTCCTGGGTGCGTATCCAGAGGTAAGACTATGATTAAACAGCTGTCCTAGCTGTGGGTTTAATTCCTCATTGAGTTCGTGGAGCACACAGCCGGGGACACCATCAGGTCCCATGGATGCTGTGTTTTTGCTTTGGAGAGAGCAGTTCTCACTTGGGCTGGAGATGTTTGGGGGCTGCAATCGCTTGGTATAGATATCTCTCCTTTTGGGGAGGGGAGAAGTTTGCACTGAACCTGTCAGCCAGTATGTTGGCAATGTCTGTAGGATCAGTAATCTTCACATCATTTTGAACTAGTTCTGAGCATATCTGGGAGGTTCCTCCCAGGTTTCTAACATAGCTAAAGAAGGCCTTATGATTGTCTTTTGAGTCTTTAGCTATTTTTCTCTCAAAATTTGCTTTGGATGATTTTATGAGAGCTCTTAGTTTTTTACTTATAGTGATCAAGGGTGTCTTACCTTTTAAGGATTTTGCTCTATCTTGTAGTAGCTTCCTCCTTTTGTTGTAGAGTTTGTTTATGGCTGGGGTCCACCAGACTGGACGCTTGCCTTTGGTACAAAGAGTCTTTGTTTTGCTTGGGATTGCCTTATCCATGCAGTCCTGCAGGTGCTGGTAGAAGGCATTTGTAAGTGATTCAGCGGCTTGAGTACTGTTTTCTGCCGGCTCGGGGGCCTTAAAGGAGACCACACTAGTCTTTAGAAGTGTGAAGTCGGCTTCGAGAAGTTCTTTACTGTGGTCTTTTTTATTTCAGGTGGGGGTGGGATGAGGACCTCCAGCGAGATTAGTTTGTGATCTGATCTCACCAGTGAGGGGTATACTTCCTGTGTTGAACATTGTGCTCCCATGTTCGTGATGATGAGATCAAGTATGTTTTCTCCTCTTGTGGGGATGGTGACTAGTTGTTCCATGGCATTTGAGTTTATGAATTCCAGGAACTTTTGGGCTAGGGTGTTTGGGCTTGAGTAGTGTTCCCAGTCTATATTAGGGTAATTGAAGTCACCTAGTATGATGGTGTTTGGTGATACATTTATCCCCTCTAGTGTTTTCAGGAAGGCCATGTGAGGTTCCTGAGTTTGTGAGGGTGGCCTGTCCTATTTATTTCAGTGCTGAGGTTCAAGTCTCTCAAGCGCGTAGCTTGATGGGATTTGGATTTTCTGAGGTGCAGCATGTCCATTAATTCCGGGTTGGACATGGCTTTATACGTCAGGCACAGATCGCCTCTGAACAGGCGGTATGCCACTGAGTAGAGCTGGAGTTTCTTTAACCGGGCAGCATATGGCATCTGGTTGAGCCCTTTGATCATCTTGGTGAGGTATATTTGGGGTCTTTCCAGTTGCTGCAGGTGTCTGATAAGGTACATCCCAAAAGGGGCATTGTACTCAATTATGGGCCTGATGAGGGATGAGTAAAGAGGCACGATGACCTCCCCTGATCTAGATGTGAATCCCTTCATGATTAGGTGGGCTATATAAAATGTTTTTCTAACCACTTTGGCCATGTGGTTGTCAAATGATAGATTGCTATCAACTTGGGTCCCCAGGTCCCTAATTACCTCTTCCGTACTTAATGGATTACCACCTATGTGGTAATTTGTGGGCACTTTGTTTTTGCCGAAGGGGATGACTATACACTTTTTGGCGTTTAGCTTAGGGCCATGGCTCTGGCACCAGTTGTCTGTTTCTGTGAGTCCCTTTTGGAGGATGCTTGTGTCGGCTGGAGAGTCGATTATGGCACCCAGTTTGCAGTCATCTGCGAACTTGGTCAGCCACAGTCCTTCCGTGTTGGTCTGTACCTCCGAGAAATATATACCGAACAAGAGAGGTCCCAGGACTGAGCCTTGTGGGATGCCACTTGTAACTGGTCTGGAGTCTGACATGGCTCCAGCAATTCTAACCATGTGGGTTCTGTCCTTGAGCCAGTTTGCAACCCATCTAGTGACATAGGGGTTTATATTTAAGCTGGTGAGCTTATGTATAATGCCCGAGTGGGGTATTGTATTGAAGGCTTTTGCAAAGTCCAGGTAGGCTGTGTGGACCGCCTTCCCCTCCTCAATGGCCTTGGTGACTGCTTCAAAGAAATTGACCTGGTTTAAGAGGCAGGATCTGCCCTTAACAAAGCCGAACTGGGTAGGATCCAGTGTCTGTAGGTCCCCAATATCTCTATTTATGAGGTCCATGATGATCCTTTCCATAGCTTTGCAGACCAAGCTAGTCAGGCTTATGGGGCGATAGTTTCCAGGATCCGTTGAGGCACCACCTTTGTGGAGAGAGACCACTGTTGCTGTACGCCACTCTTTGGGTACATATCCTGTGTTAAGGCTGAGATTGAACAGTAGTTTTATGTTTGGGTTTAGCTCTTCTTGGAGTTCATGTAGGACACAGCCCGGGACACCGTCTGGTCCCATTGATGCTGTGTTTTTTGCTTTGGAGAGGGCGGCTCTTACCTGAGCATCTGAGATGTCAGGGGGGCAGCACTCTGCTGGGATAGATATTTGCCCTTTTGGTGGGGAGGGGGGGAGAAGTTTGCGCTGAACCTGTCAGCTAGGATGTTGGCAATGTCTGTGGGTTCGGTGTATTTTTTGTCATTTTGGACCAATTCTGAGCATATCTGGGAATTCCCACCTAGGTTCTTAACATAACTAAAGAAAGCCTTGTGATTATCCTTAGTGTCCTGTGCAATTTTTCTCTCGAAGCTGGCCTTAGACGATTTTATGAGTCCCCGTAGTTTTTTGCTAACACTGATCAGAGATGCCTTCCCTTTTTGGGATTTTGCTCTATCATGTAGTAGCTTCCTCCTTCTGTTGTATAGTTTGTTTATGGCTGGGGTCCACCAGACAGGACGTCTGCCTTTGGAGGATTGGGTCTTGGTTTTATTTGGGATTGCATGATCCATGCATTCCTGAAGGTGTTCATAGAATGCATTTATAAAGGATTCTGTGGTCTGGGCCGTATTTTCCACAGGCCTGGGGGCTCTGAAGGATTCCACCTCGGTTTTGAGGAGTGTGAAATTTGCTTTAGAGAAGATTTTCACTGTGGTTTTCTGGGCAGGGGGTGGGGTCGGGATGTGAATATCCAATGAGATTAGTTTATGGTCTGATCTTACCAGTGAGGGATACAATTCTGGTCTGTCTTTGCTAGCTTTTCTTGCAGAACACTGGTGTCAATGGAGACTTTATGACTGATCCTAATTTACAATCATCTGCATAGTTGTTTTGCCAGAGTGCCTTAATGTTGGTCTTGACTTCATAGAAGAAGATGCCAAAAAAAGTGATCCCAGGACTGATATCTGAAGGAATCCTCTGATGACAGACCTTTTGTAGGGATGGCATCCCAAATTCTATCTTCCTGGGTACTATTTGTGAGCCATCTAGCTATCCACTGGGGTGACATAAGGGTTTATACCTAACCAGTTGAGTTTGTCAGCAATGCCTAAGTGAAGTACTGTGTCAAATACCTTGACCAGGTCAAAGTAGGCAGTGCAAACTATTTTTTCCTCATGCATTCCTTTGGTAACCTTCCCACAGAAGTTCACCTGGTTGAAAAATCATGCCTTGCCCTTAACTAAGCCAAACTGGGCTGAGTCCAGTTTCTGGAGGTTTCCTATGTCAATATTGATAATTTTCATGATAATTCTTTCTATGGTTTTATATATGAGACTAGTGAGACTTATGGATATGTAGTTTCTAGGGTTCATAGATGACTGACCTTTGTGCAGAGGGATGTTGTTTGTCATTCTCGACTCATGAAGCATAAAGTCTGTTTAGATGATTTAGTTAAATAGTGATTCTAGCTGGCTTGGAAGGTTATTTTTCATGCTATTTAGAAGACAGCCTGGGATATTGTCAGTACTCAATGATGAAGTATTCTTGGCCTTAGAGAGAAAAAGAGAGAGAGAGAGAGAGAGAACATGAGGACCTGCTCCCTAGTGATAGTTGAAACATTACATTTGATTGTATGTCCAAGGGGAGGTTGGGGGGAGACAGTGGTAAAGCTAAAGCTCAACATGTCTGCCAGTAGGTCTGCTATATCTTCTGGCTCAATGTAAGTGGCTCTATTAACAATGAGTTCTGCACACAATTGTGTATTGCCTTTGCGGTTGTGTACATAGAGAAAGAAAGGCATAGGATTGTGCTTGAGCTGAGAGGCAGGTTTTACCTCAGATTTGGCTGTGGTAGACTTTATTTGTCCCTTGGGTTGCTTATTTGGTTTAATGGCAGTGCTTTTATCTTGTTGGGAACTATACTTTCTAATTTTGACACAAGCTTCTTCCTTCTGTTATATAGCCTATTGGAGCTGCGATTTCAGCAGGTTGGTTTGTTTTTTATTCTGTACTTATTCCTGTAGATGAGTTTATGCATCTAACATCATGTTTGAATTGGGTTTCTGTGAACAGTTCTGCACAGGTAGCAGTGTTCTCATAATTTAGGGGGACCTCAAATTTTTCCAGGTTTTCACTAATTGTGAATAGTTAACCTTAGAGAATTTCCTGAACATTCCAGGCTTGGCTGGCATTCTGGGTTTTATTTCTACTTCATAGGATGACATTTTGTGGTTTGATCTTACCAAGGAATAATATTACACTAGGGGTGTGCAGTAATCTCCCATACTAGTGGGGACCAGATTCTGTATGTGTGTGTCCTTGTTGGTTATTGACAATCTGGTCCAGGGAGTTTATGTTTACAAAGTCCAGGAAACTCTGTGCCTACATGTTTGGTGTTGTATATGATTCCCAGTTTACAGTGGAATAACTAAAGTTACCCATGAATATGGTATAAAGATGTTGAATATCTGCAGCAAGCTTAAAGTGTAATAGGTTTTCTGGGTCATAGAGAAGGACCTGCAACATGAATAGGCATTTGCCCAACGATTAGAAACATACCATGAGTGCCTGACATATTGCCATTAAGAATCAGCATTGTAAAGTAGAGATGGAGCTGACTGATTCTGTGTGCGGTGGTAGTGGTGTGTGTGTGACATCAGCAGCTTTGCCCAGTTAATAAATTAAAAAAAAAAAAAATCCTGCACATACATAAAAACAGATATGACACTGATGGGTATCCCACTTCACATCATTTAAAATGTACATAATGGGGAGGGCATAAAGTAAAAAAAAAAAAAAATAAACTGAAATAAATGCTGAATGTATGTATTTAACTAATAGCCAGTTAAGACAATTCATTTCTTTGATTTAAGAAGGTAATTTCCAAGACCTATCACAGTTTACTTATTTACTTACCTGCTTACTTACTCACTAACCTATTTACTTACTTATTAACATTTGTTTACTGGCAAAGTGTGACTGTGGCATGGTATCTGTTTTCAATGGACACCCATGGATAAAATCTCCAGTAAAGACAACATTAAGGATAGAAATTTAATCACAGTAATAAGTAATATGTAAGATGAATAATTCATACAATCAAAGTGTTCCTTACTGGTAAATTCTCTTAACTGTGTGTTGAATATGTATATCAGCTTAAAGGTTAACATGTATTGACATCAGCCAGTATAATGACTGCTTAACTTGAACAAATGACAACAGTCATTCATTTTCATCCAAGATAGTGCCTGCTCCCAGTAATTAAAGCCGTTTATTGACTGTGTGTACCTCAGATATCAGAATGCAATAAAATAAAAACAGCAATAGGCCACCGTAGTTTGTTTTGTCCCATTTCAGTTCTTTTTCTAGGTTATAAAATCATATAAAATGGTTTAAATTTTCTTTATAGACTTCTACAAAATACTTTCCTATATTTATAAGATTGCAGTGCCCGATTTGTTCCTAAATTTATATTCTGCATAAGACAGATGACAGTTACAGGTAATTCTCTAAAAATGTATCCCTTACATAAAAGCATTGTCTATTAATGTTACAGTCTGTTTGTACTGGACCTGTCCAGATATGTTACATTGCCTTCATCAGTATAAACCCCATATTTGTATCTTCTCAGCCTTTTTTACTTTACTTTTAATAAGCCATTTTCTGTTCAGATTTTCACCATTCCGATAGGAAATCAGTTTGTAACCAAAATATTTAATTATGGAACTATCAGCAGCACATCTTTGAATGTTTAATAAGAAAGACTCATCTTTTAACAAAAATGAATGATCAGTTACAAGATATAAGGGTTGTCTATTAATATGTGTTACCCATTTATTACTAGCTTCACTATCATGTTACATACAGTGTACCACTATTCCATTAAATACTCTTTCCAAAATCTGTTCAATTGTACTTAACATTTCTCTTTTACATAATCAGAGGGATTCAATAAACCCTATACGATCATTTCCATCATATGGCATGCTAACTACAACAAAAGCAGTTAAATTTCATGCTAATCAATCCAACATGGTGGAGCTATTCAACAAGCTATAAAGCATCCATGTAGACTCCATGCTGGTTTTTCCTGTGAATTTCAAAACTTTTGGAATACAGCCATGGAAAGGAGTTTACATGGACAGAATGTTAGGGGCTGCTGCTGCTTTAATTCATGTGCATGTACAACAGGCAGAAGCCAATGCTGCTGCTTTTGCTAATAGGCCTAGGCTGAGAAGGAGAAGAGTTTTCAGGCCCTGTTTAACCTTTTACATCCTACATGATGTGGAAATGGTAAAATACTACAGGGTGGACAGGAACACACTACAGGAACTCTGTGACCTTTGCCTTCCTCAACTCAGAGCTAGAGCTAACTGAGGGAAACCCATCCCAGTGGAGAAAAAGTCATGTGTAGTCCCTAGAATCTTAGCTACAGGTACTTTTTAGAGACCAACAGGGGACATGCTGGAGGTGTCACAGGTATCAGAATCCAGGATCCTCCACCAGTTCTTGAATGCTACGCTCCAACATGCCAGTGACCAGATATATTTTCCCCATAGTTGTAAGGAGAGAGCCAGAAATAAGCAGGAGTTCTACCATGTAGCACACTACCCTGAAGTACTGGGTGCCATAAATTGCACACATATAGAAATTAAGGAACCTCCTGGGGAACAGGGTAGGCTCTACATAAACAGAAAGGGCTACCACTATATCAGCTACCAAGTCATATGTAATGCCAAGGGAGTCATACTGAACATGTGTGCTGGCAACCCTGGCGGTTATTACAACTCACATATCTGGCACACTGTCCAACTGTACCAGATGTTTGATAAAGGGGGTATCCCACATGGCCAATTACTGAGGGAAGCAGGCTATGCACTGTAACTGTGGCTGATGGCACCCATTAGAAGTGCACACACACCCATGGAAGAATGCCATAATGAGGAACATGCTTAAACCAGAAATATCCTAGCACATATGTTTAGGCTGCTGTAGTCACTGTTCCTGTGCCTATATATATATATATATATATATATATATATATATATATATGAGCCCTGCAGTATAACCCATGAACATGTACAGAAATATTCACAGTATCTGCCATGCTACACAACATCATCTTGAGGAAAGAGCTTCAGCAAGATCAGCAAGGGGAAGGGTCACACATCCCACTACCAATGCCAAGATCACCACAGCCACAGACAGATGAGGAGTTAGAGGGGGAACCAACAGCTGTTGTGGGTGTAGGCAGATGAGGTATGCTCAGTATGCCCTTGCATTGGCTAAAAATCAATGCATAGCTCACTCACTCACTCACTCACTCACTCACTCACTCACTCACTCACTCACTCACTCACTCACTCACCACCTAGTAGCCTAAAGCCTTCTTCCTACTCACATGCATATAGTAACATTGATGCCAGCCAACTCACACAGCCATTACCTCCACATGTATTGGCTGTGTACTGCTTGCATCAGACAGAGTCAGCCCTGAACTAAAACTGTGACACCTTCTGCATTTGCAAGGTAAGGTCTCAACCTGAAGTGTAATATGGATATGTGGCATATCCTTGTATTTCATTACTTGAAAGCAAATAAAAGGTGGGAGATTTGTACAGAAATTGCCTTAACGTGTGACAGCAGAGACTTATTTGATTTATGTGTCTATTACTAAGGAGTAGGCCACAGGCATCAAAGATTCACACAGATTCATATCTCTCAAAAGTACTGATGACCACTGCATGCCCTCAGTTTAGCACCATACGTTTGTACTGGAAAAAGACACACGTTGCAGTTTCTGACTTCATAGCCTCAAAAGATTGTTCACTATAAAACTGGGAAATTTTGATGATATCAACTGTCTAACTTTCAAAGCCAGTATAAGTCAAAGCTAAAATTACCACTTCAACACCACAAAAGCAGATATGCTAAGCACAAAGTTAGCTATGATCCCTGAGCATTAGACGCAAAGCTTATGTATCCCTGAATCCAAAAGATAGAAAACAGGAATATGGTACAGTTATCATCACTTGCACAGGGTGTTGTGTGGGGGACCAAGAAGCCTAGGCTGACACAAAAGGTCAATGAGTACATGTGAGTAAGAAAGAGAAGTAGGCAGACATTTGGATAAACCAACAAATGTCCAGTGAGAAAACATGAGTAACTGATGTGTGTACGTGTGTGTGTGTGTGTGTGTGTGTGTGTGTGTGTGTGTGTGTGTGTGTGTGTGTGTGTGTGTGTGTGTGTGTGTGTGTGTGTGTGTGTGTGTGTGTGTGTGTGTGTGTGTGTGTGTGTGTGTGTGTGTGTGTGTGTGTGTGTGTGTGAGAGTGTGTGTGAGTGTGTGTGAGTGTGTGTGTGTGTGTGTGTGTGTGTGTGTGTGTGTGTGTGTGTGTGTGCGTGTGTGTGTGTAATTAATGGAAGCATGTGGTTGCAAGGGGCTTTTGTTATGCTGTCTGCATTTTGGAGTAAGAGCATGCCTTATTCAAATGGTTGATATAGACAATCCATCGATATGGAGCATGAAAGGCTAACCTTAAAAAGTTTCTATGGCTGTTAGTCTCGTAGTATCTTATGATCCTGTGATAGCGGATATACTGTGCAGACATTCTTTTTCAGGGAATGACATTATTATTCTTAGATATTTTTAAGTAGGCTCATATATATATATATATATATATATATACACATATATATATATATATATATATATATATATATAATCACCAATACATATTCTGCCCTCAGTCATCCTTCATACAATGAGCTGTTAACACCACAGTCATTTCTATCTCTGATACCCCCTATGTCAAACTCATCACATCCTCGGATAACTTGTTTCAGTTCCTTTCCCTTACACAAAACATCTTCAATTCCATGAAAAAATGGCTCAACGAAAGTCAGCTTATCCCTAAGAAAACTAAACCTTTACTCTTCCTTCCTGATGCACTCTTGGTTCATAAATCTACCTTCTTCATGTCCTTTCTCGATAATGCTATCATCACAGCAGATCCAAATACAAAACTCCCTTGCACCACTATAGACGACCAGCTTAAATTTGACCACCATGTCCACCAAACCATAAAGAAGACCCATCAAATGTTATGACTATTATATCATAACAGAAAATTCCTTACTCCTGAAACTAAGTTATCTTTAGCAAGAGCATTCCTTCTACCTGGCATTCTATATGCGGCTCCCATTCTTACAAACCTTCAAACCACCTTAATCACCCAACTAGAGCAAACCTATAATAAAATCACAACATTTGTCACTAACCAACCCTACTGATCTCATCATTGTATTTCATTAAAACAACTCCAACGACCTGAATACCCCAATCAACTACTTTTGCACAACTTCAAATCACTCACTCCATCCCCTACAAACTCACAGCCTGCCCCTCCCTCTCAACACTGGTCTCATTCTATATCCCCACCAGACCTCTCAGAAGCTCTGATCAACAACTGCTTGCCATTCGTACATCTAACAAAAACATAGGTAAATCCCTATATATATGTAACCACAGTGTATCCTTAGCCTGGAATAAACTTTCTTCTAACATTAGAGGATCTCTAACAGTACTCGTTCCTAATTCATGGACCAGTCCATGTCAGGAACCTTCCTAAAACCTCCACCCCTTCCCAACCTTTATGTCTCTCATCTGTCTACCCACCCGCCTGTACAGTTCTTCTATTCTTCCCTTAACCTTCTTTCTCTGATATATTGTATCTGCTTAGTATATTCACATCTTGTCTTCCCTGTATATACAGTGTATTTACATACAATGTAACATGAGGTTTATACTACTGCACTATATTAGTACTAAATCTCCAATTGTACTTTCACTTAGGCTACTTCCACCTACACAGTCCTATGATTACTGAGACTTAATCATACTTTTTACACTGCACTCAGTCTAGAGATGTTTTCCCAGATGTAAATTGATGCTGTATTCACACAGTGATGCATACTACCTGTAAATTGTAAGCTCAAAATCAGTGTTATATGCACCAATCTATGTTTGTTTCTTTCATATCACTTCTTTATGTATTTTTTCCCACTGCAACTACTATGTATTGATTTTAGATATCATGGTTTTTATTGCACTTGTTATAAATATATGCACTGGAGCTTCTCTCCTCAGGTCTCCTCTGAAAATGGTCTTCTGGCTCAGCTGGACTAACCCGGTTAACAAATGTCAGACAAATAAATAAATAAATACATAAATAAATAAATAAATAAATAAATAAATAAATGGTCTGCACACCCTTATTCAGAAATCATTCTAATCTGTCCAAAACTGGATTTCCAATAATCACCTAATACTAAATTCCCAAAAGACTAAACTTCTACTATTACTTCTTAAATCCTTTACTCACCTTATGTCTACATTCTCCATTTCCTCCCTTAACAATACTACTATCATGGTTGAAACAAACATTACGCTCCTTGGTATCCACATAGATGACCAATTTAAATTTAACCTTCATGTGCACCACTGTCTCAAGAAAACTCACCAAAAACTAGGCCTACTGTACAGAAACGAAAAATTCCTGATGACACACATTTCTCTATTGCCTATGCCTACCTTCTCCCAAGTCTCCTTTACAACTCACAAATCCTAACTAACCTGCAGTTATCTCATTTATCCAAACTTGAACCATTTACAATAAAGTGGCCAGATTTGACACAAACCAAACGTCTACATATCACCACTCTCTCTCACAACTCTAAAATGGTTAGAATCCCCTCAACATTTCCTGCTCTCTCAACTACTCCTTATCCAGTCCATCCTCTACAAGTCTGATTTCTCCCCAGACATCTCCTGTCTTGTTTCTCTATATACTCTCCCAAGAAACCTCAGATATTCTGATCAACACTTTACTGAAATTTATAAGCCAAAAAGATCAATTGGTCAACACCTCTATAGTTACTCTCCTTCCCAGTCTTGGAAAAAAATTGCCTTGTCTATAAAGAAAATAACCCACCTTACAGAATTCGAGCATGCCCTCAAAGATTTCCTAATAAATAATTGGACCTGCTGCTGTAAACAACCCCCCGATTCTTCCTAACAATAATTTCCCTTATTTCTCCTTCCCCATGACCACACTAATACCTGCTTTCTTTATCAACCTCTGTTGTCTTCACACCCTAGATCCTTCATACTCAGCTCTTATCTCCCTTGATCTCTAAATTTTCTTACTCCCAACAACACCTCCTATCATGCCATTATTTTTATTTAACCCCTCCTAATCTTTACCCTCCTAATCTACCAACTGTTCTTAAAAAGTAAACAAAATAGTGTATTGTACTAAAAGATAAAACTTCCTCTTTTACCTTGCTTCTCCATAGACTGTACAACTGCAAATGTCAGAGTTACTACTATCTGGTGGTGTATTTAAGATTAATTTCCTGATAAAATGTTTAGAACTTTTATTCTGCCCTCTGCTGCAATTGCAAAAACTGATAAACTGTACCCCTTGTGATGTACTATTCTGAACATTCTTTAGTGCTCCTGATATTTGCTATATTCAGATAATGATTGATACTCTCTACATTATTATTTATAATTTGTTTATTTTGTTTTGTTTAGTATGTATTGACTAATGTTCTTGTTTGTGGATGTTTGTTATATTCAGTTAATGACTGATACTCTGTACATTATTATATTTTTGTTTAACTTGTGGAGACTAATGTGCATGTTTGTGGAGATTTTCTCCCCAGGCCTCCAAGGAAAAAGGGCTTTAACTCAGTCGGACTATCCTGGTCAATGAATATCATAATATTCCAGGAAAGTCCACTGGGCCAAAGGAGGCCACTTTCAATGTAGGCCTAGGGAGATAAGCTCCACAAGACAGTACAAGAGTACATAATATTCAAAGCAGTTAGTGGATACAAACAGCAGTATACAAAAACATAATAAGATGCATGTAACATACAATTTGTACAGAGTAATACAGTTTAAGGCATGCATAGTAACATAAGCAATCATATTACTATACATTTAAAGGGACATATAATGGTTAAAGCAGTCCTATTACTTTGCTTTTCAAGGTGTTGTAAGAGTATCAGCCAGAACAATGGTGCTTGGCAACATGTATTGTATTAGTCCCTGTCAGTTAGGCATAGATAGATATTTTATGTTTGTGGATATATATATACATATGCATATGTGTGTGTGTGTGTGTGTGTGTGTGTGTGTGTGTGTGTGTGTGTGTGTGTGTGTGTGTGTGTGTGTGTGTGTGTTTGTCTGTGTGTGTTTAAGCCCTTCAGCCTCATAGTAAATTGACTCACATAGTAGCCAAAAAAGGAACAGTCTCATGTCATTGACCTGTCATGGCATTGTCATTGAAGGATATAACCTTGGAGCATGCAAATTAAAAATCAATGTTTTATGCTGGAACTAAGGCTCCCTGTACTCTCCATGGAGAGAGTTGCATCCCCACAACCCCCAGCTACTTAAATATATCAACATTAAGGTTACAAAATACTGGGAAAGGGCATATTCCCCCAACTTCAGTATTACAACAATCTTGTATAATTGCCAGTATGCTGACCTGTTGACAGAACAGTACACACAGGAACAATGTCATCCAAAAGAATGGTTACACTACTTTACCAGACCGACATATCTATAGCTATAACTTTCTATCTATATACAAATATATATATATATATATATATATATATATATATATATATATATATAAATATAGATATAGATATAGACATATATCTATATAGATAGATATACATCATACACAGGTGCATAAGTAGATAGATATGCACACACATGCACAAATATGTTATCGTTTCTTAATGTGCAGAAATATTGATGCACATTTCACCAATTTCTGTACATCAAAAGTTAATACTAATAAAAAATGAAACTAATGTTCTCTTTTAGTAACTGCTCAACAAAAGACACAAAAAATTCTTCAGATTGAATTTTCTGTACCACCTTAATAATTTGTGCTAACCCTAACCCTAACTTCGCCAGTTTCTCTAACCGATACCCACACATTAGCATACAAAAACACATTTATCCTAACATTATCTCATCACACAATACACACTATCACAGAGACAGTGTACTGAAATTATACTTTACCTAAAACAAAGCTGCAAATTCTATAATACGCACACTTCCTGCCCTTATGCCAAATGTTTTAAAACACCCAAAGCTCTGGCATTAGTGCAAAATCCCCACCTAAAGTAACACAAACAAACCTCACACACACCAGAAGCATTTAACAATCTGATCTTTAAAATCTCCTGCAATTCACAAGCAGGAATATTAACTAAAAGCAAAAAAAAAAAAAAAGTATTTTATCCATATCTCGCTATATAGATAGATAGCATCAGCATATTCTAAATATAGGGATATGCATAATTAAAAAAAATCTCCAGGATTCTAACTATGCTAACATTCTCCAGTATTCTATTTTTCACCTGACTTATGGTCTGTCCAACATAATATTAATAACAACAACAGCTTAGGCTACAGACCACCGATTTTGATTACAGTTATTATCACCTGGTAGTAAAAACAATAACCATTGATAATAAATTCTACACTGGGATATAGATAAACAAAAGTTGAACATCCCTAAAGCATTGTCAGAATCCTGGAGAAATATATATATATATATATATATATATATATATATATATATATATATATATGGGTCTACTTCACATAATCGAACATTCAAATGCTTATGGTCAAGAACATATGATTGAACATTTGAATGTTTGAAAATGTAAAAAAAAAATTAAAAAAAAAAACTAAATAGTGCTAGCAGGGGTGAAAGCACCCCTGTACCTCCCACACCCCCTGCTATTTAAATATACCAACTCTGAGATCGCACTACATTGCAGTAAAGGGAAATCTTTTCATTACGTGCTCTATGGACATCCGCATGCAGATCAGTCAAGCTTTTTAAAGTTTAATTATATGGTGTCGGACAAATGAAAGTCGAGCTTTTAAAAGCTCAACCATCTGAAGGAGACCCATACACACACACACATTTACACACACACACACACACACATATATATATATATATATATATATATATATATTTATATATATATATATATATATATATATATATATATATATATATATATATATATTATCATGTATGTATGTCCTTATCCAGGTTTTATTATTAAAGTTTTTGGGATTCTGTGACAGAAAGAAACCTGGCATATTTTTATATATAATATATTATAGTTGCATGGTTTAAATAATGAATTATTAATGATATAGTAGTTTAATAGGGTATAAGACATTTTTAAATATTTCTTTAAATAGGTTTTAAACCTCCATTTTATGATGTCTGATTGTTTAATTACTGTTGTAGTAATTATCTGAATACTTTTGAAAGTATTGTGCTTTTAGGATGTCGGCAGTTGTAACTAACATGCAGGTTCCTTATTATATAATAAAAGTGTTGTTAGTTGCCAAAGAAGATTGTTTTATTGAACTTTTTTTTCTTTTTCTTGAGGGGGGGTCATGGAATTATGCTTATTATTTTGCCTTTTTTTATATTTCTACCCTGTTAATCAGCTGTGTTACTCTGCAATATAATGTTTGGCTCCTATGTCAGTGAGCATGAGCAACATTTAAATTTGGTCTTTGATATGGGGGCCATGAACTCTTCAGATGTAACAGGAGCAGATTTTAATAATCAACATGCACTGGCCAATTTTTTGATAGATTTAAAATATTGCATGGAAAAAGAGGTAACGTTTTCTGCATTTATCACATTGCTGCAACAGTATTTATTCGTGAAATTGTTCCCACTATTATGAGAGTAGCAGTGAAGCCACCTTTTTTTTGGAACTGACTCGTATCTTAAAAAATGTTGGTAGCCAGCATAATTGAACTGCCCTTTGGAATACATTAAAATATTGGTGGAGTATAATCATCAACAAGTTAAACTACTGAATAGCTAAATCAGTATCTTATTTCATTCTAAATTTTGTATTTCTGATGTTTCCCTGGCCCTACAGATGGAATAAAAGATGGAAGTCCTTTTTCAAGCTTTCATGAACCAGAGACTGAATTGGTTTGGCTAAGTACTTAAACTACAGAGAGATCTTAAAACTCTTGAAGAAGGTCTTTGGTTTCCCTAAGAACACTAGCAATATCTTGTACATCTTGTAAGGAAAATGGAGGTTACAAATATGGAGGAGAACAGTATGAGCAAGTTTAACATGGCTAAGATGCATCTTGCAGTAAGAAAGGTTCATCTGTTAGTATTGCAACAAATAATCATGTTACGGTGTTAACTGGTCTTCCAGTACTTCAAGTAAGTAACACTGAATTAAAAAAGAACACAGTGTAAAGACTTCTCATCGTCTCTTTGTTGATGATTTAAAACTGTAGAGCTCATCAGATGAGGAACTGAAAGCACAGCTGCAGGTTGTCAAAACTTTTTCAGATGATATAAGAATGTCATTTGCTCTTGATAAGTTTGTAAAAGCAACCTTTAAAGCAGGAAATCTACAGTACCTTGAAAACATCAGCTTGGGACAAGTATGTGAGATAAAGAACTTGAGCAAGAGGGAGTGTATAAGTATTTGGGAATTGATGAAGGATCTACAATAAAACATGAACAAATGTGAATAAAACTTAGTAAGGGATACTTTGGAAGACTTAAATTAATTCTGTAAATAGCACTGGTATCTGGGAACAAAATCCAGCCTATAATCCAATTTGCTGTTCCTTTCCTAACTTACAGTTTTGGAGTGATTGATTGGCCCCAAAACGTGTTGGATAGATTAGATAGGAAAACAAGAAGGATGCTTCATGCTCACAACTTGATTTATAAAAATCAGTGTATAATAAGATTATATATTCCCTGTTCAGAAGGAGGGATGGGCCACCTTGAAATTGATTACATGTATAGATCTGCAATCGTGGGACTCCACGGATATCTGCTGACCTCACAAGACCAAAATGTAGTTAAAGTTTTGAAACATGAGGAAAATACATCTAAGATGACTTCTTGCTTACATTAGCAGAAGCATATCAGCATCAAGCAGGAATGGAAATCAAACCAGAAGTAGATAAAAAATCAGGCAGCAACTGAATGTGTCAAAAAACAAAAGAAAGAATATGAGGAGAAGGATCAGATGAGTAGGCAACAAATGTTGAAAAAACATAAATATATTTTAAAGTATAGAAAACTTCTGGAAGAACCTCATGTTGATCAGGAACGGAAACAGGAATGGTTAAGGAGAGGCAAATTCAAACCAAGAGATGAAAGGTTAATATCGGCAGCCCAAGATAGTGGGCTACGTACATGCTGGTTTACAAAGTTCATTGAACATGTGAGAGAAACAGACAAATGCAGGCTTTGGCTTTGTAAAACTAAATTGGAAACAGTTGCACACCTTGTTGCTGGTTATGACATGCTAATGGCAGAAGGACTGTATACTGAAAGGCATAATAATGTGGCAAGACTGTTGCACTGGGGATTGTGCAAACATTATGGTATTATGTGGCTGAAAGACACAGGAAACATGAGCCACAAAGTATCATAGAAAATGATGAAGTTTATATCACATGGGATCACCCATTACCAACAGTTCAAAAGATAGATGCTAGAAAAACGGATATAGTGGTCCAAGAAAGAAGACAAAAGTAGCATTGATCATTGAAATTGCTACACCCAGTGACTACAGTGTCTTGCATACAGAGAGACACAAAGTCATAAAATATCACGATCTGCAGTCATAAATGAGAGCAATGTGGAAGAACGATACCTGGACAGTTCCAATAGTAGTTGGAGCAATGGGTCTTATAAAAAGGAATCTAAAATCATATTTAGGTATGTTACCAATCCATGTAACCCCATATAAATTGTATTAGGAGTCATTACTGGGGCACATTATGAGCACTGCGAATAGTGCTTTTGGTTGACATCAAAGATTGAAACAATACTAATTTCATGAACTTTAATTGTACTTTGACTTAGGAATGGGGTCCATTCCCATCATGGTATGAGAAACCCAAGATATTTGGAGACATGAAAAAAAAGGAGAATAAAAAAGAACTGAAATCAGAGGGAAAGAAAGAGTCAAAAATGTAAGAAGCTATAATAAATTAGGGAACTCTGTGACTCTTAAACCTCAACACTATGAATGTGTTGTTGTTACCCTTGTGAACTTTTCTTTGCCACAGCAAGTAAATGGAGTATTACCCAAAGGTTTAAGGTTAATTGCAACTTCTAGAATTTAATTCTCTGAAGTTTTGTTGAATTTGTGTCTCTTCATAAGAAAATTACAGTAAAATAGTATTTTCTTCATCTACTATTGGAATTGTTTGAACTTAACAGGAACAATAATTTTATTAATGCTGCTAAGTTTAGAAGCCAGAACACATTTGTTCCACATTTTTTAAATAAAACTGAGTCTGTTTTTTTATGAAATTGTAAAAAGAAAACAATGAAGTTACACAATATCTAAAGGATTGTTCTAAATGTGTTCTTCATTGTAATTTAACTAAACAGGAGTGGGGTGCCCTTAAACCTTTAGTGGCTAATAAATTGTTGGTTGTTAAACTAGCTGATAAAGGGAGCAACACAGTTATAATGGATAAAGTTATTTATTTAAAGATGTATTTTTATTTCCAGTAACTCAACAAAACTGAGGGTTTAGAGCTGAAAAAAGCAATAACCAAACAAAACTCTGCAAGATATTGACCTGTTAATTTCATGTCAGCAACAGAAAAAATACTTTAATAAGTTAAGCGGTTTCATCTTCTGTAGAGACTTCTTCTGAACTGTTGAAACATACCCCGGGATTCACTAAATGATATTTTCTGTGCAGGAAAAGTGTAACCACCCCTGCATGGATAATGGCCGCTTTGCGTTCCACGTACATGCACAAGTGGCCCTACACTGTTCTGCACGGAAAGCCGTGCAGGCTACAAATCACCTCATTTGCTTGTAAAAAACATGCAAATGAGGTGATTTTGTGATCCACGAAGCTGGCCAGACTCCGTACAGGATCAGTGTCAGAGCAGAAATGTATTCAGTTAGTAACTGAATACATTTCTGCATCTGAACAAACGGAAGCAGGACAGCTCGTGGAAAGCATCTATTACAGTCAAACACACATGCCAACGGCCAAATAAAAGGCCATTGGCATTAATAACAGTTTTTTTTTTTTTTAATTAAACTTTTTATTTTTTGGCTGATGACAGCCTTTTAAGCTTAGGGCAGTGGCGCGCAAATAGGATAATGCCGAAAATAAAAAAAAATGAGAAAAGTCAATTTTAAGTTAATTCTACATTTTGCCATTATAGTCAATGGCATGCAGAATGTGAACAATACCAGGGACCACTGGTTGTCAAGGGGAAAGGGTCCATTTAAGTGCAGTAACTAAGGACTTACACACTGGGGTATGCAAATAAGGGAAGTTATACTGAATCACAGATTTCCTCAAAGTGTCAGCTTATACCTAACCGTGTAGGTGCAGCAATACAAGAGTGCAAGTGTAAAACTTGAATGACTTCAAAAGGGGGTATGTCATACTTCCTGTGAGCACATTGGAGCTCTGTGGCCCGGGTTTGCCCTTAGCTAAACACAGCTAAGGAAGGGGGTGTGTCAGATGTGCCTGACCCATGTGTATACAAACTAAACGGGTGTGTGCGCCGTGCACCGGGATTTAAATAAAAACAAAACAAAAAAAAAAACAAGTGGAAATGGCAGCACTATTTACATTTGAGCACTGGGTATGTGTAACATGCCCCGGGGCTTAAATAGGGAGGAAATGGGAAGGGGAAACAGCAGTAGGAAGGTAATCCAGGATAACTAGCATAGCTGGCAAGTGGAATGTAGCAGAATCAGCCAAATACACCTGCAGCAGCCCAGCACACTACTATAAACTATGCAAACACCTTTCAGACTGGATGTAGGGGAAACAGCAGTAGGAAGGCAAACCAGGAGAACTAGCATAGCTGGCAGGTGGAATGTATCAGAATCAGCCAAATACACATGCAGCAGCCCAGCACATTACTATAAAGTATGCAAACACCTTGCGGACTGGATCTAGGGGAAACAGCAGTAGGAAGGCAATCCAGGATAACTAGCATAGCTGGCAGGTGGAATGTATCAGAATCAGCCAATTTCACAGGCAGCTGCCCAGCACACTAATAGAAACTATGCAAACACCCTAAAGACTGTTTTTTCCCACAAACTCTACATCACCGGTGTACACAGACAGGGGATTTTTAACTGGCAAAACTAACTAGAAATGTTAGAGGCTGCTGCTGCTTTACTCCCTCAATATGTGCTAGAGACTGAAGGTGGTGAGGAGGAGAATGCTGACAATCAACCCACAGTGAGGAAGAGAAGAAGAGTGTACAGACCCAGAGTAACCTAACAGACCTACATGAGCTGGAGATAGTAGAGATCTATAGGGTGGACAGGGACATTCTCCAGCAAATTGTTGAGCCGTGCCAGCCATGCCTCACACACAGAACTAATAGAGGGAAACCCATCCCAGTGGATACCAAGGTATGTCTAGGTTTAAGAATACAAGCCACAGGTACCTTCCAATGACCAGCTGGGGATATCATGTGAGTCTCTCACAGGCATCAGCATCCAGGATACTCCACCAGTTCCTGGATGCCATGACACAACATGCCAATGAGCACATATATTGCCCCATGGCCAGTGAGGTGTTGACCAGATGTATGTGTCTCTTCCACCATATAGCAGAATACCCTCAGGTAGTTGGTGCGATAGATTGCATGCACATCCACATCAAAGCACCACCCGGTGAGCGGGGCAGGGTCTACCTAAACCACAAGCGTTTCCCCTCCATCAACTGCCAGGTCATGTGTGAGGCCCAAGGCATTATCATGAAAGTGTGTGCTGGCAGCCTTGGAAGCTATCACGACTCCCACATCTGGCATTCCTCACAGCTGTATCAGGTGTTTGCCAGGGGAGACATCCCATATGGCCATCTAGTGGGGGATGCTGGCTATGCACTGGAGCAGTGGCTGATGACACTCATCAGAAATGCGCACACACCTGAACAAGAACACCATAATGAGGCACATACACAAACCAGGATCATTGTAGACTGTGTGTTTAGAATGCTAAAGTCATGGTTCTGTTGCCTTAACATATCTGGTTGAGCCTTGCAGTACTCATCAACTACATGTACACAAATGTTCATAGTATGTGCCATGCTGCACAATATGATTCTGTGGAAACCTTTGCAGGATGAACAGCACGGGGCAGGGTGACACAGCCCTCCACCATTGCCAAGGCCAGCACAGGCACAGAGGGACTCGGAGGAGGAACATCCTGAGCCTGTCCCTGTAGGTAAAAGGAGATGTGCCCAGTATGCCCTGGCCTTGGCAAAGAGGCAATGCATAGCACACACATTGACACTGTAGGGACCCAGGGACTGATACCTCTCTCCAACTCGCACATACAGTAAAAAGGGTGCCAAACATGACATTACCTGAGCTTTACCATGTATAGGGTGTGCTCTATGTGCATCTAACATAGTCAGCCTTCCAGCACTGTCCTCAGTACTGGCCCATCAAAAGGTATGTCACTCTTCCAATCAATTACTGAATGGAGTAGCCTGTTCTCATACTTATATGTATGATATGGATGCAAGCATGCAAGGGAATTGGATGGCTGAATGGGATAGCAGCAGACAGCTATATGGGACAGCAGGAAATTCATAATAAATATTGGTGTCAACATACTAGGCAGCAAACACAAGGTGACAATCCCCACTGCAATACATGTGATGGCCCAAAGAACTGTGGGTGTCAGTAGGTCACATACATGGATGTCAGTGAGGGTCACATATCCACCACCAGCCTCACCCAGCAGGACAAGTTTAGATGACCATGAAGAAAGGCCAGGTTAAGGCCCCCAAATTATGGCAATGGTGAACAACCCCCCCCCCCACCAGACCTACATAGACATACTACAACAGGTCTGACAGTTGCATTCTAGTTCTGAAGGGTAAGAAGTCTGAAACTGAAATATATGCCATTAAGACCTAACATGTGTACTCTACTGATATGCCTCCTTTCTGCATCATAGGTCACAGTACAATATGAAATGGAAGCCAACAGAGTAACTGAAATACCAGTACAGTTATTTCAAATGCTAAAGTCTGCAGGTGTGCACCCCCCCCCCCACAATCCCATGTAGAAATGCAGTAACAAATGGCCTGCAGAACTCTCAAACAGCCTACAGTCCTCTGGCAAAGGCCCATGCCTCACCCATAGTGCCAATGTGTGGAATGTCATGGGGTCCCAACTAACAACCTAACACAGTAAACAGAAAACAAATGCAAGCCCATGTTGACAAATGCCAGTAGCATGCCTCCCCATGTCCTACTGCAAGGACTGTGGATCAGGCCATAAATACTACTAGGATAAAGGCCCAACTATAGGGATTACTCTGAGATATTGCTTACATGATGTTAGGTGGAGGAGAAAATAACAGAGGGGGGTGTAGAAGCATGGATGTCATGGAGTGTGTGAAGTCTGAAACTCTAATGTCCACCCATACTACTCCTGATTGCAAACCCATGAATGAATAGTCAAAAACCACTGGTAAACCACTTTGTGAAGGTAAACTGACCAAATATATGAGTCCTGCCTCTGAATAACCTGGGTGTATCTGTACAGCTGAGAGGTATGGCCACAGCAGGATATGGCCATTCCATGAAGTGGAGAAAAGTACAAGGGGGGGACCCCAGCCAGCATATTAACAAGGTGCTGGACCATTTACACAGAACCAGTAGTCTATTGTCTGTAGCTACCCCTCCACAAAGGCATGTGTGTGCCAGAATGTTTTGTCTATATGCCTCAGAATATTGGTCTCAGCTTTATTCATCTTGTATTTCCCGGTAAATAACTGAGCAAAGAATAATAACTGTCAGTAGTTGATGACAAGACACATCACAGTGTAAGACAGTACATATGTCAGAAAATCTCTGCTACAACCAAACATGTCACACAAGCAGCACAGACAGCAATAGTTACAGTATCCCCATATGTTAAGCCCATTGTGTCTCCATATTGGCAACCTATCTACAGATATCCTGCAGAAAGAGTTTGCTAGAGCTGAAGTCCACCATTCCCTGGAATTGATGCATGCATTCAATATAGAAGGTCATACTGGGCATGCTCCTACACTTAGAGAAATGAAGCGTATGTCTCACAACTCAGTGGACTACAGATATCGGTTATTCTCAGCTGTCTGTGCAAACACACCTAATTGTACACCATTGATACTTCACACACACACATATATGATAGGAATACACACACATATCTAAGGACAACATAATATAATATGTCAAACATGCACACACAGAGACATTGGGAAGAGAAAGACAGACAGTGACAGATATAATCCCAGTATGAGGCCTGTCCTACCCACTACACATCCCATAGGCCTATATCACATAATGTGCTGATGTCATTCAGTGTAGAAATACCTTTTGTCAGCCCTCAGCCCTATAGTGTCAGCGGTGTTTGTGATAACTGTGTAACATTACAATACAAATAGGTACCCATGTAGCAGTTGTAATCTCAATCCTGTCAAATGTAAAGATATGTGTGAGTGTGTGTTTCTAGATGAATGTGGCTGAGTCTATTCACACTTACTAAACCTATCTTACCCTTCCCTCAGCACTGCTGCTGATGTCACTCACCTTCAAATATATATTTGCATAGCTCTTCAACATATAGGCTCCGTGGTGCTGGTGATAACTGTGTAATACTATAGTGTAGTAAACTCGTTAGGTAGGAGTTCCAATCCTGATCCTGGCAACTGTGTAAATGTGAGTGTTTGTGTGAGTGCATGTGTGTATCCTTATAGAGACCTGATTTTGTGGTCATTCACACTTACAACACTTCCCTTACCTCTCCTTTAACACTGCTGCTGATGTCACTCACCTTCAAAGACACATTGTCAGCTCTGTGGTGTGCGCGATAAATGCAGAACAATGTAGTAACGATAGCTAACTAGGTAGGCGTTTGAATCTCATTCCTGGCAAGTGTTTGCATGTACACATATGTCTACATGTATATTTCCATACCTCAAAGCTTTTGGTCCCATTTACACCCAGTATACATCTCAATGCCGGACTTTAGCAGTCCTACAGATATCATCCATCTTAGAAGTACTTGTTGGCAAAAATAAACCATGTAAGGTCAGTGGTGCGTATGGTAAATGTGTAGCATGATGGCCTGAAAAGATAGTTAGATAGAGGGTTTGACCCTCACCCCTGGTAAATGTAAAAGTGTGTGTAGGGTAACATATTTTCTGGAATCTCTCACCCACTACATCACCCAATGCAAGTATTTACAAGGGCTGGTGATGTTACTCACCTTAGAAGTACCTTGGGGCAACATCCATCCTATAAGCTCTGTGGCACGTGCGATAAATGCCTAACACTGTAGTAGTAATACATAGTTTGGTAGGGGTTCAAATCTCAGTACTGGCAAGTGTGTGTGTCTGTCATCAGTATCCTGTGTGGGGGTCAATGTGAATGTGTCATAATAGGATCCATTGGGGATGGGTGGGGTGGGTTTTGCTAAATTATTATGTTGAAGACCTAGTATATGTCCCAATGTCCACATTACAAGACCAACAGTTGTCAAACACCATAGAGGTTGTGTTAGATAATCCACAGCCCTAAATGTCTAGTGCCATGTGCAATGACTACATGACAGTATGGATTACTGAACAATAAAGCCAACCCTCCTAATACTTAGAGACCACTCTCCACCCACAATTCAAACACAAACACCCTTCGCTAGGCAACAACCACTATATTGGTAGTTCCCCTGCATATTGCCTCATAGATAGAACCCACGGAGTGATTGCAGTGGACTACATGCCTGTTGACCACAACAGTGCCACTGACAACAGAAAGTACTTTGATGTGTTACATCTTCTGACTGATTGTGTGTTATTCAGCAAGTTAAAGGACATGGCACCCTGTTCCATCCCCTCAGTAGCCCAATCAATGTGTACAGTGGCCCTTTTGCCATGTTCCCCACTGGACACCTGCAACAACTGTAGAATCTGTAAATGTACCCCACAAAGGGAATACCATGCCTTATACACATACCCTGTATGGACAGATGCCAATAACTCCAATGAATATCTGTATCATACTGTCAATGTAGATGGAATCACTACCTCAGTTACATAGCCAGATCTCAACAAACCATGGTCAGGAATGCTACATCAGAAGATACCAATCTGTCCACACAACAAGGCCCAGAGGCCTCAAGCACACTTACACATGTCAAAGAACATATATGTGGGACATGTGCACAACCCCAACACAGTCCATGTTATGGAATATAAATCACACACATGGGAAGCAGTGCACATTACTGGCCACCCACATAGAAATCTGGATGAGTGGATGGGGACTACAGTA
This sequence comes from Protopterus annectens, assembly GCF_019279795.1. Lineage (NCBI taxonomy): Eukaryota > Metazoa > Chordata > Ceratodontiformes > Protopteridae > Protopterus > Protopterus annectens. The sequence goes on along the minus strand of NC_056729.1, from coordinate 119,487,152 downwards.
CCCACCCCTGGGGAAAACTCCAGTGACTATACTACTTAGCCACACTGGGGACTATTTTCATGTGGCCTGATGCCAGGGTATTCCCTTTGGCTAGCTTTGTAGAGCCTTCAGGCCCATTCACCTACTACAAACCTATGAAGCAATGAACATATGAATCTCAGTACCGACAAATGTGTGTGTGCGTGTGTGTGTGCATTTGTGTGCGTGTGTGTGCGTGTGTGTGCGTGTGTGTGTGTGTGTGTGTGTGTGTGTGTGTGTGTGTGTGTGTGTGAATAGTAATCCCAGTGTGTTTGGTTGATGAATATCCCCTGTGGCTGTGGTTTATTAGCAAATGGAGGTGTGTCCAAACCAGAACATGTACCATTCTCCATTCTAAAACAGACGATGTAAATCAACATATACCTATGTATAACCCTCAGCCCTATAATCTGTGAGGCATATGCAATCACTGTGTTACAGACCGGGGATTTCCATGCACATACTATACATCATGCCTATGACATGGTGGCTATGATACCACACTGCCATACCCATTGGCCTTGCTGCAGGGCCACATCCTGGTGACACATAGATGCCTAGAATGGAAATAGGATACAGCATGTGAGAACACATTCGCTCAGCACTTCACTTGTGGGGATAGAGAATGGTAAAGCTGGCACTGAATGTGTTGTCAAGACTGTGGCCAATATCTGTTGTCTCAGGACAGGTATTAGCATTGTGCAGTAACTTGCAGCACTTGTGTTTAATGCTGTAGGGAGGTTGTTGATGTAACTAGCAAAGGCTGTTGTGACTGTTGTCAGTGTCTGTTGCATCTCTGCTGCCATACATGCCTGTTGGAGATTCCATGAGGGATCCAAAGTTGTGTTTGAGGCTAATAAGGGAGTTCAACTATCATGGGACACCACCTTTCCTTGCAACAGTGTCCTCCTTCTGATGTACACTTTAGTAATGGCAGGGGACCATCAAATTGTCACCCAGTGTTTGGAGGACAGTGTCTGGATTACTCTGGTTAGTATCATGCATTCAATTACCTGTTCATGCAGTGCCTATGTGTATGATTCCACAGTCATGTAGCTATTTCCCATTGGCATGGGTTTAGTGAAGACATCAAGTCAGCTTTGGAGAGGTTTTGTCAGGTGGTCATCTTTATGGGGGTGTGCCTGACATGTTGAGGTCCATGTGCCTGACATGTTGAGTCCATGTTGATTACAGTCTGTGTGAATCTCACCATGCAGGGATTGATATCTGTGGATGAGCATCAGTCCCATATTTAAGTGGTCACCACAGGTCAAGGTTGTTGCATCCTCTACCAGGGGTCAGTATGAGCTGGTCTATGGCAATGGAAATGACAAATTGCAGAAGTGTTGGGCCACTGTACTGGCACTTGGCTGCATTCCCCAGGTGATGGAGGGGTAGTTGAAGATACACATACAATGTCACTGTTGTGTTGGACCATCACTGATGGCAGGGTGTTGAGGAATGTGCATTGACAGTCTAGGGACATAATATGTGGACCCATAGCAGGCAGTGTTCTGGAATGCACTATTACCCTAAGGCAGTTGTACCAGTCGTATCTCCAATGCATTATGATGGGATACTAGTCTGGAGGTGCTCCTATGCATAATGAATATGGAAACAACACCACCTGTGGAAGTGTTGTGTGGTCCATGTTTGGGGGCTGACAGCTTTGGAATGCATCATATCCTGATACTGCAGGTCTGCTGTCTGCTGTCTGCTGCTGTGAACCACCTCTCCATCACAGCAGACATGTGTTCTCCACTCAGACTGCTACGAGTGACTGCATCCTGACAGTTAGATGTCCACTGTTGAGCAGCATGACTCTCAGATTGCATACATGTGCAGCTGTTATGGTGGTAATAGCATTAGGAACACTGCCTAATAAGGCACCATAGGGTGGCAAGACACTTAGCCAGTACCTGACAATCCAGTGGTGACAGATGTAGGGGATCCATGGCAAGCCATTGGGTTCTGTCAATCTTGTCATCCCAAGCAGAGAGGTTCTGCATCCCTTGAGAATGACACATAACACATAAGCCAATATTGCAGTTAATCATCTGTCGATAGTATCGCAGCATTATTCTGGGTGACAGAGGTACACTGCCCGGGGCTACAGTCACACTTGCCTGGACTGCATAATCAGAAAGTTCAACCAGGTTTCCTGTCATATAGTCCAGGGAGGTGTGTCCCAAGTCATTCACACCCTCATGGATATGGAGTGATAAACGTAGTTGGTGTGGAGTGACATGACTGGCTGTGTCATGTGTTAGATGCTGGCATGTGATAGATATTTGGCTGTTACCTGCTCCATATTCAACATATTGAGTGGGATGTGTGTGCCTCAGTACTGAGTTACCCATAAATACTGTATTGTGCAAAGTGGTTAGCCTTAGGAGCTTAGGATGGTGGCACACTGCATAGGTTAACTATGTGTCCCTTGGCATGTGCCATGTCATGGTGTCTGAGTGGGTGTCTACCTTGCTGGTCTATGCTGTTTGGGTAAATGTCCATTGAGTGCCTCTGGGATGGTGAGTGTGTGGCTTTTTCACTGTATGTCATGGATGTCAAAGTGGCTGTCATGGTGACCTACTTGTTCCACATGGTGTGGTGCAGGTGTTGATCTTACCCTCTTGACCTGTTAGTCCAGTCTTTGCTGGAGAGCGCATATGTCCACATTCAGTGATATATGGTTAACCCTCACAGGTCTAAGTGTTTGGAGTTTAGAGGGGAGGGTTGTCTGTGTACATGAGGCAGTTGCAACAGTGCCCTGAAATAGATAAGTGCACCAGGTAAATGGGTGAAAGCACAAATAACTGCCCTTCAAACATGTACATCTGTGATGAATAAGTACTGCTGATGACTGCCAAGTGTGCCACACTTCTTGATACAATAACCTAGTGAAGTGCCAAGCCATAATGCTAGTTGAAGAGCAAGACAGAAAGAACTAGCATGATGTAAGTGTTGAACAGAAGGCAGACTGTCTGCCACCTGTAATACTTTACCACATCTGTGCAGTTATCAGCAGGTTTGGCCATGTGAAAGTTTAGTAAGTCTGTTGTGCATGTGGTAACTGCATAGCACTATAGTAGACATACCTAGATAGACAGGAATTCTAATCCCAGTACTGGCAAGTGTGTATGTGTGTGTGAATCATATACTGTCTGGTTTATACCATTTTTGACCTGTATACTACCCTTTACACTTACCTTCACTCCAATTTAATAGACCTGTTGATGTCATCCACCTTAGAAGTACCTTTGGAAGAGATGGAAATATGTAAGGTGTGTGGTGCATCAGATAACTGCGCAGCACTATAGTAAGAATGGCTAGATAGGTAGGAGTTCTAATCACAATACTGGGAAGAGTGTGTGTATATATGTGTGAGTGAATCATATACTATCTGGCTCATGCCATTTCTGACCTGTATACTATGCTTTATACTTCCCTTCACTCCAGTTTAATAGACATGTTGATGTCATCCACCTTAGAAGTACCTTTGGAAGAGGTGGAAATGTATAATCTCTGTGGTGCATCTGATAACTGCGGAGCATTATAGTAGGAATACCTAGATAGTCAGGAGTTCTAATCCCAATACTGGCAAGTGTGTAGGTGTATGTGTGTGAATGTATGTGTGTATGAACCATGTACTGTCTGGCCCATACAATTTTTGACCTGTATAGTAACGTTTACACTTCCCTTCACTCCAATTTAGTAGACCTGTTGAAATCATCCACCTTAGAAGTACCTTTGAAAGAGGTGGGAATATATAAGCTCTGTGGTGCATCTAATAACTGCGTAGCACTGTAGTAGGAATACCTAGATAGGCAGGAGTTTTAATCCTAATGCTGGCAACTGTTTGTGTGTGTGAGGATTATATCATGTGCGGCTTATACCATTTTGATGCATATACCATATACGGCTGATGACCACCTCCCGCTGCCATTACTTTATATAGTGTGGTAACAGCATCGACCTCACATGCAGCAAGTTAAACCATTGTACAGTCTTTTGTACAGATGTGTCTGGAATATCCATATGTTTGAAACTAGACGTGGTCAGAATTGGTTTGTGTGCCTTAACAATGCCCATGTATGTGATATCATAGCCAAATAGGCCACAGTGAGTGTACTGACACATATGGCAGCATGAGGTATCATTCCTGACTGAAACATTATGCTAATAGGATGTATGCCACCTTCACAGGTGGCCAGCCTTTTAGGTGTAATACACAAGTCCAGATGCTTGGTTTTACAAGTGAACTGTACCTGTTGTGCGTCACATTAAAGGCTGGAAGAGGTGTGGACTGTCATATTGTGGTCTTAATTAGTATTTGACAGGAACACCTTGCATCTTAAGAGGGGTGTGTACACAATTTATATCCACTGTATACCAGTAATGTGTCATGCTTGACCTTACCTTAGGCCATTTGTCCAGCACAATTTGCTGGCCTCTGTCCAGACATCTTGGCACTGACTAGTTGTGAGGTATGCTACAGGAAGGTTGAGTTCATTTTAGATATGCCCCAGTGGTGACCACTGGGATGCAATGCAATTGATCCCACCACAAGTGAACATGCACAACAAGCAATATAGCTGTTACATACAGCAATATAGCTATTACTGATGGTTGTGTGCATGGTAAATTGCATGCACTTCACAGACCTGGGGTATTGCCAGGCAACAACAGAACAATGTCATACTCACCAGCTTCAGGCTGCTGTCCCATATGCAGACCAAAGGGTCCTAGTTAGTTGTGAGAGGGAGTTATTGTCAACAGATGCACATGTGGCCTTGGTACAGGATGGATGCAGCATGCCTGCACATCTACAGTACTAACCGCAATAATACACAATGTACTGTCCTCACCATTGATGTGCACTCTGTGCATTAGAAATACCCATCTACATCTGCAATCGGACCTGGCACATGCATGTCGATACAATACAGATACATGTATGTCTGATACATTAGTGTACTAATCACCACTGGGTCCTTACCTGCACACTCCTCATTCAGTGTGTGTGTGTATGTGTGCAGCCCACCTCCACAATGCTTCCCCCAGTATCATGGCTTGTGCATTCAGCGTGTTTCCCTAGGTGTGGTAGGGAGTTCCTTGGTGGGTGTCAGTGGGGGCTGGATGGATGGGCCCCCATCTGTGGCTAGCCAGTCCCTTGCTACAGCAGCAGCCCATTGACGGGCATGGCATTTGATGTTGGTGGCCCGATGCTGCACATGATCATAAGTTCTGCTGTGCAGGCCGGTATCATTTACCCTGTGGACTACACTGTTCCACAGGGCAGTCCTCTCCCACACATCTTCTGCTCACCATCCAAATGACAGGACATAATGTCCAATCACATATTGGGTGATGATATCTGTTTCCCCAACAGAAAATGCTGGTAGGTGAGCACTCAGCATGTTACCTGGAAGACATAAACAGGAAAAAGGTCACAGGACATCATACAGTTAACAAAATGCACAGCAACAGTGGATATTACTTGCAAAAATCTACACTACACTGAAATCCTCCAAGCTATTGCCTGTCCCTGAGCTAACTTATTCCCACCAGTGTTGGACACTTGATTGCATAATCCTCTAACCTCCATTAATTTCTGTGTAGAGGGTTGACAGTGGGCATCCTCCATGTGGATGGTGTGTGGATAGTGGCACTGTGTTTGACTGAGGTGTGTGATGGAGCATTGAGCATATGCCTGAGGTCACGTAAGAGGCAAACACTGATGTTATTATGCCCCATGGAGATATGCTGTTGTTGCCATCAGTAGGCAATATGTACATGCTCACCATTGCTGATGCTGGTACATCTGGGGTTGCCTATATCCACAGCATGTGTGTATGAGGTGCTGCTTACCCACAGTACAGGGTGAATTGTGCTGTTTCATCTGAGACTTACAACATTTGTGGTGACATGGTTGCAACTGTCCTTGGTGCTGTGGATATGTCCAATTCATAGTCATAGTCAGCCTTACAGAAAGTCACCTGTGAACTTACATGCTCGCTCAGATATAGGTGGACATGCTTCAAAGTTGTTGCCTGCACTTATTTGTCCCTGTACAGCCAATGTAGCAACCTGTTATATGATTTGTGTATTGCTGCTGTCCATCAAAGGGATTACTCTACCTTGGTGGAGGCTGGATATACAGATCAGGTACTGCTGTATTCATATAGCTACAGAGAATATGAAGGGCACACGCCCCTGCTACACTGCCTGGTATTTGTGCAATTGGAACATGACAACACAATAATTCATTTCATAACAATTCCCACCTGTAGTGTGACTTATAGCCTGTACAATTCAATTGAAAACATAGCAATCAGGTCTGTGAAAATATATGGAAATCATACTCAGTACAGTAAGCCAGGAGATGAGTGTGCACACCCTTAAACTAATGTGTTGTGTATGCACCTCTTGAGATGGTTACAGCATTAATCCATCTTGGTCTGGACTCTAACATCATGGCACATCTTCACTTGGCAATAGTTGGTCACCTTCGTAGAAACACCTTTGATTGTATTTCAATGGATTTGTACAGGTTAGGGGTCACATACAGATGAGAAACATTATGAAATGATCTTCTGTGGCCTGAGTATCATATAGCACACATACCTGGCAGTCTAACAGGTGTGTCTACACTTGTGATATCCACTGTATATAGCTGTGGATTTAGCTGGTAGTGGTAGGCATGGACAGAGGGTCATAACACAGGTGGACACTTCTCTGATTAATAGCTGCATATCATGCCTACTCTAGTACCCATATCAGTGTCTGGGCACTGCAACAACCAGTAGCTGTATACATTTCTGTCTGTTGTATGCATTGACACTGATATGACACACATGTGCAACATGCACAACCTATGTACTTGAATGCTTGAAACCCATGTGATTTAGTATTGTGCCTTCCAACTGAACATAAGCATAGATACATGTGCTCAGGGGATACCTGGCATACATTTCTGTTGTATGTTAGTATGGCACACTGTAGTTACAGTCTTGCCGCTCATTCATACATCTCAACCTGTTACAGCAGTATGTCTGGTCAATGGCACACATAAATGGGTGTCAAAGGGGATATCATTATTGATACTGTATTAATATAGCTGCACCATACATTAGTACATTGACTGCACACTAAGGTTTGCCATTACTGTGATAACCTGGAAGAGCAGGACATTAGTACAGCATGTCTTGTTGGGACATATATTCCTCCAAATCATATTTCCCATTATTACAGACCAGGTACTACATTCAATTACTTCAGGATATCACATGCAGTTCAACACACATGTCCGCCACAGTACTTTACTATGCACATGCCCTATATAGGTCTCTTAGCTTTACAAGGCAAGCATGTGTCATAATCATAATCACAGGTAACATGGATATGGAAAACATCCCATTAACTGGCCTACCAGTAGCACAGTGACAACTGTTTGACAGACACCCCTGTGGCTGTCATATATGAGCTGTCCTTTGCAAGGGTGAGTCAGGCTCCTGAGCTGTGACCCCCCCCCCCCTCACAACCTCTCAGAGCATCACATCTGGACAATGCCTAAAATGATGGGAGGATAAATAGGGACAGACTTGAAATATTCCTGTTACAATGGTACATTTAGCATTATGGTGAATATTCTTATGGATGTGGAGTCTTAAACTCAAGTGTTTGTCATTATCTGATGAATTCATTTCTCAGATATTTGCCAGAAAAGTAGAAATCTCAGGAGGAACAGACAAAAAATGCATGATGGTAATATGTGGACATTCTGTGAAGATCTGTACAGTTGAGAGGTATGTCTGTGATATCTCCCACTGCAGGGAAGGCCATATGGTATGGCCATAGCAGCTGTTTAGCAGGACATTAGTACAGTATGTCTTGTTGGGACATATATTCCTCCAAATCATATTTCCCATTATTACAGACCAGGTACTACATTCAATTACTTGCCTACATGTTCTACTTACGTTTTTTCTTTCTTCTCTTTTCCACTTTATGTTTCGTTTGTTATTTCTCTCTCTCTCTCTCTCTCTCTCTCTCTCTCTGTGTATAACAGGGATAGAGCTGGTTTGAATAGGTGGCAGCATGGCTTTTGTAGGTGATGCTCATGACCAGGTGATGGCCTGTATACCTATTGGGGTCCCCCACTTGCTAATTACATGCAAAGCAGCTGTGTAGTTCTTCCAATAGCCAGTGTCATGGCAACACACTTATAAATGAGTACTCCATGTGGGCATTGGCCCTTCCCCTTACTTGTGAAGAAGACGTCCTGGAGTTGTGTGAGCTACTACCTCTTACAACAAGACTTGTGGAGAAAAAAAACTAAATGGTGGGAAAGGAGCAAGACTTAGGGTTAGAATGTGAGTATTGCTGTCATATGTTTGGAATACTGCTAGATTAAAAAGGTTTGTCTGCACATACTACTTCTGCATGGGTTTCAGTCTGACAAAGTTCTGTCTCAGCATAGCTCTCAATTGTAGGGTCATCCACATAATGGCCATATGTTTGCCTGTTATGTATGGGCTGTTCCCCAGACAGGTGTTGTCCTTGGCAAATCAGTAGCATACTCTGTGCATGTGTATATATAGATATATATATATATATATATATATATATATATATATATATATATATATATATATATATATATATATATATATATATATATATATGTGTGTGTGTGTGTATGCGTGCATGTGTGTGTGTGTGTGTATATATATATATATATATATATATATATATATATATATATAGAGAGAGAGAGAGAGAGAGCTAAGTATGTGTATATATATATATATATATATATATATATATATACACATATACATATATATATATTATATATATATATATATATATATGTATATATATATATTTTTTTTTTTTTTTTTGGTATACATACATATATACATATATGTACACCTCAGTATTTATTGGTAATGCATGTATATATTGTTGTACACAAATATGGATCTCCCTACACACTCACCATCCCTCTCTCTCTATGTATGTTTCTATTCAGATATATATATTTATAGATACCAATCCTTTCTAATTGCACACTTGTCTCTTCCCTATTGTAAACTGGCTGCAAAGAAGGGTATGTTTGAGAAAACATCCTCAAGCAATACAACTGATGTGGCTTAATAGTAAATTGCATAGGCTTTATTGTGCAGGGTCCTGGTTTCAAGACCTGCAAGGGCTCTTTATTTTGTTGCTAGGTAGAACAAGCACTGTTGGATACTGAGTGGTTAGGGCTCTTTTGAGCAGCTTTGAGCATGTTTGCATGGGTTTGTGTGATGCTAAGTGGTGCTAACCTATGGTTCAATGAATAGGCGCTTACACAGTGTAGGCTTCACTTACCAGTATGCAAATCTGCTTAGCATTTATATTTAAGCAATGCTTAAACCTGTTAAGCATAGCTTAGTCTGGTAACCAGTGATCACATTCCAGTCTGATAAAATAACAGGATAATGACATCTTTAATAAGTGTATTTAATTTCCTGTACGTAACATGCTTCTAAGTGCTGTCATTACAGTAGCAAGGGGTGTGACTATATTGTATGGGATACCTGGGTATACATCGGTAGTAAGCAATGAAGAAGGGTACTGGACACCTGAAAGCTTTGCTACTTTATTTACTGTTCTTATTAAATCCATTGCTGCTCTATGTTGGTGCTAGTCATTTTGTTGATGTATACATGGGTAGTACCACAATCTTTTCCGTTTGGATTTGTTCCATACATGGGTAGTATCCCTGGTTATATGCAGTCACACTTGCATGTTACACTAGCTACAGTGCACTGGTTGGCATAAATAGTTTAACACATATGTATCATTACGTTAGTACTTTTAACAGTGCTTTTTCAAGTAAGAGAAGATTGCAGATTGTAGTACTGGAATCATACACCCCTGCATGCAAAGCATGTCTCTGAGTACTGGGTATCTTGTTCTTGGTGTTTGAACTGTATGTTTATATGCATCTCCTATTGGTTATTGATCTGATATATTGATATTAACTGTAGACTAGTATGATTTTTGGACATGTCATTGAGGACTGCTGTCATGTAGTAATGGCATACCTTTCAGTTTCAGACGTGCACCTTTCAAAACATTCATCCTAATGCATAACCTGTTGGCTATCTACTTTCTGTCTGTCCTCTGTACAGATATGCAGATGTCAGGTATTGTTACTTTCATACCACTATGTAGGTGCCCACATTGTAGTGTGCTGTGAGCCTGGACACTGCTGCTAGTTCCATCATATGGGATGTTCCTTAATATCGGCCTTGGCCCATTTCCTTGCCTGCGTGAGAGACATTACAGAGGTGGTGGCCTATAGATTCACATACAGTAGGTGGCAATACATCACAGGACAGGACATGTGGAGAAAGCCAACCAACATGGGGGACATATCCCCAGATTTATGAATAGATTCTGTGTCATCAGTGCTGTCATACACATGGTGGATTGATAGATTGACAGGATTTGTGTGGACATGCATTTAGTGTGTGATATCACAACTCACAGTGATATGTCTCTGACATACCTCTCCACTGGCCCGCTGTCCAGGGACTGGCCTCAATGTCTGTCTGTTAGGTTTTGTGTGTTCACCAGACAGCTGGTATCCTTGGTAAGTCAGTTGTGGACTCTGGGAATGCAGTCAGTAAATACTCACATCTATTAGTATTACCAACATCATATTCCTCATAAAGGATGTTACAACAAACCCAGTGACATCTGCTACTGTCTCAATGTATGACAACAGTTTGTCCAATCTAACCCTATGTTTGTGCCTATGTTACCACCTAGTGATATAGGGGTTGATGCAGAGCTTAGTGAGTGGAGAATGTTATCAAAGGCTTTGGCCAGATCAATGTAGGCTGTAGTTGTCACCTTGCCTTCATCCACAGCTCAGGTGACTGACACCAAGAAGTTGACCAGATTGAGTGAGCAGGTATGACCTACCCTTCACAAAGGTAAACTGTGTGGGATCCTGAGTGTGCAGTTTTACATATCCCTGTTTATTAGGTTCATGATGGTGCATTCCATAGCTTCACATAAAAGACTTGTCATGCAGTTGGGGCGGTATTTCCCAGGGTCTGTAGTTAAACCTTGTTTATGGAGAGGGGGTGACTGTAGCAGTGCACAATTCAATAGGGGCAAAGCCTGAGGTGAGGCTGTGCTTGAAAAGGGCACACAGGTAAGGTGCAAAGGTCACTCTGTAGTTCACATAGAACACAGCCAGGGATATTATCAGGTCCCTTAGAAGCTGTATTCTTGGTCTTAGAAAGTGGTGTTTTAACCTGTGCTGCAGTAATACTGGGTGCCCTGTGGTGTACTGGTATTGTGATTGGTCATTTGGGGGGGTGTGAGGTGTAATGTTTGCACTCAATATGCCAGCCAGTATATTAGCATTATTTGCTGGCTCAGTTTGGGAGGTAATATTGTCTAGTAGCTCAGAACAATACTTGGTACTGACATGGGGATTCTTTACATAACTGTATGAGGCCTTGTGGTTGTCTTTACTATGTTTTCACAGCTAACTTCGTAGTATTTGATAAGGGATCTCAACTATTCATTGAGGCTGATAAGGGTTTATTTCCTGTCTTGAGACTTCACCTTATTCCATATCGGTTCCCTCCTTCTGTTGTACAGGTTCTTTATGACAGGGGACCACCAGATCAACTTCCTTCTCTTGGAGGTGGGGGTCCTGGTTGTATTGTTTAAGGTGGTATGCATGCATTTGTGTACGTGTTCATAGTGCATTGTTGTTTGATTCAGCTGTTATGCAGCTAGTCTCCATTTGCATGGCTGCTATGAGGTAGCAACCTCTGATTTTATGAGACCATTGTTAGCTTTGAAAAGACTTTTCATGGTGATTACCTGTGCAGGGGGGGTTAGGAGGGCTGTGGATTTTGAAAGGTGATTAATTTGTGTTCAGATATAACTAGGGAGAAGTTGACTATTGGTGTAGAGTAACAGTCGCCCATGTTAGGAAGGACCAGGTCGATGTGATGGGCATGTGCATCGGTACATGAGTAGCTTTCCCATTTAATGATGGGGTAGTTCCAGTCAACCAGTATGATAGTGTTAGATTGGACACTAATATTCTCCAGGGTGTTTAGGGACATGGAGTGTGAGTCTTGAGACATGTATGGGGACCTATAGCAGGCTACAACCTGAACCACTGTTTTACCTGCAGGATCTGTCATGCATAATGTTGGTCTATCACTATGAAGGTGTGTGTATCCTTTATGAATATGAGAATACCACCACCTTTGGAGCTTCAGTTCACATTCTGCAGCCAAAACTTGTGGAATTAATTATAGGCTGCTAATACAGGGGTGCTTCCTGCTGCCTTTAACCAGGTCTCTGTTACAGCACAGATGTCATTGTTCCCCATTTTAAGAAATACTTCCAGTGAGGGAATTTCCAGATTTAGAATTCCAGTGCGCAGCAGCATGACCCACTGATTGCATGTCTTTTTAGCTGTCATATATTTCTGTATATTTATGTATACACACACACACATATATATATATATATATATATATATATATATATATATATATATACATATTTCTTCAAATTTCTATATATATGTATGTATGCATATATGTGGATATGAATGTGGATGTATATATATATATGTGTATATATATATATATATATATATATATATATATATATATATATAGATAGATAGATAGATATATGCATCATGTATAGATTTTCCAACATACATGTATCTCCATACATTTATACATGTATATATAGACTACCTGACTGATTCTACAGACTCCTTTCCCTGCTGTTGGATGACTAACTGATATGTTTGGAATGCCATCACTATTTTGTAGGGCTCAGATGGTGTAATGGTGCATTGCTTTGATCATAGTTTACAAGGCTGTGGGTCCAGGACTTGGCAGGACTTGTTATATTGTTGCAAGGCAGAACAGTTCTGCTGTGGAGGAAGGAATAAGGACAATAATTACAAGAAGTCCCTAGTTTGGGCCCCTAAATTACCATTTACACACAGCCTTTGGTCAGATTTGTTGCAGTAAGAGGTTCAGAGTATGGATCCGATGTCCAACTGCACTACACACACACACACACACACACACACACACAGACACACACACATATATATATATATATATATATATATATATATATATATATATATATATATATATATACATTTTCCCTATTGTTGAAGATTGTGCTGCATGATATGTTTCAAAAAACATCAGACATATCTGCAGCTCAGATGGCTTAGTGGTAAATTGCTGTGACTATGGCGTGCAGGTTCCTTGGGTTAAGACTTGCAAGGGCTGATTATTTTGTTGCTGGGCAGAACAAGGGGTGTTGGATACAGAGTGATTAAGGCACATTTAAGCAGTTGTAAGCAGGTTTGCGTGGGTTTGTGTGCTAGTAAGCAATGCTAATGTCCTGTTAAATATGCTTACAGACAGTTAGCCTTAAAAGTGCTTAATCTGTGTAGGCATTGCTTAGCTCCATGCAAACAGGCTTAATCCTGCATGCTACTGCTTAAAACAGCTTACTCCAGCTTGCCCCCAAGCTAATTTCTTTAAAAGAAAAGATAAAAGGGGTGATAAGAAACTGGTAAAAAAGGGGACATGCAGAGGCAAAGACAATAGGGAAAGTAGCTAGGGATATGCAGGACGAGTGTAGGGAAGGTCCGTAGCTGTCCATTTCTTCTACAGCAACAGCTGTGCATATATACTGAATTTGGAGTTATATTTGGGCACTCAAACCCCTGAGAAAGGGGTGTGGACAACAATAATGTGTTCTGAAGCCAATTAGACCAGATTACATGTATCCAGTGGACATGTATTTGAAATGGACAGCTATGTATGGGGCGAGATTTTTTTTTTTTTTTTGTGAACAGATTGCCCTTTTTTTAAGGTGAGAGTGGGATATTGTGGAAGGATAGTAGGTATATTTGGGGAGGTAGGTTGGGTAGGAAGACAGACAAGACAGACAAGACAGCATACAGGGGTGGTATATGACACAAGTGGGGGTAAAGCCTTTGCATGGGGAGGGGTGTTTGGAAATCAAAAGCCCATGTGTCCCCAAATAGAAACAGTGGGACTGAGGTCCCTATCCATGGGCAGTGACAACTGCACCTTCACGGCCCTGAAGATGGCTGTGCTGAGGGCTGAGCAGGACGGGTAGGCTGACCCTCTAATTGTGCCACACAGCCCACAGGCTGGCATAACAGATCTCCAAATTCCTTTCGAAACTTGCTATGCACCAAAAACCAGACCTAGCTTCAGGTGACGGTATCCTGTTCATGCCCGCTCCTAGGGGGTGGACGAGCCCCTTCCACTGAGGTGGATCCACCCAAAGGTGGCGCAGGACCAGCAGACAAGGAGGTCCCGAGGTGGGTCCCAGATGTGCTGAGGCCCAGTGCCATGGCCAGATGAGATGGGAGAGGTGGATCTGCTGGGAACAGCCTTCCCAAACATGCTATTGTGTTGCAGTTTTAGAACATATGTGGGTTAGCAATAGTCAACACAATCCAGGATTAGTTATAACAGCATGCATAGATATTCCCATTAAACCAAAACAACAGATTTGAAACAGTTGAATAGCAAACAGAATACATGCATATATGGAACCACAGTGGCCATTACAATGGCATACAGGTTACATTGATAACATCAGGCCACCAATGATAGTATTTCAACATGGAACATTAATAGAAACACATTTCGATATTTGTTGAACAATAGGACATGTGCCCCAACAGTAGGTTTGGTGTAAAACATACCCATTGATTTGTGTGTCTAGATTATTGTTGTAGATATGGTGGGGGGAGAGAGAGATGTCAATTAACAACTTGCATATCTTTGCAGTACTCACAGCTTTAATGATCATTGCTCTAATCATTACTCTACAGGTATTATTACAATACCCTATGGCCTTGTTTTGGGCAGTAGTATGTTTGTACACAGTTTATAATTCATCCTTCTTATAGCTACTTTCTACTTCTCTTATCTGGAAGACCTGTGGGGGGAATGGCTGTTAACACTACCTGACTGTTTCTACACATATTCACAAAATCCTAGTTGAAATTATGCATACAGCTTACTACCACTCCTGGGATTCTAACCATGGCTGTATCTACTAAAAATATAACAATTTGTGTTTTATCAGAGTGAGCTACTGAGAAACTGCTGTCTCTTCCTTCAGTGTTTTCTGTCTAAGTCTCGCTTGGTTGTACAATCTGACCTTGTAATTACAACAGTCTTATAAAGACATTCCTAGACATATTATTTATGTTGCGCAGTGTGGGAAAAAGTGGTTACTATTCAGATATCAGATCCGGGTGAATGCAATATTTCAAGCCATACAATACCAGATTAAACACAACCAGTCCAGAATTTAGAACTTTATTACCAGGCAGTTACAGTTCTCTTACCTGGAAGACCTGTGGGGGCATGTTTAACACTACCTGACTGCTTCTACACATATTCACCAAATCCCTTTTGAAATTATGCATACAGCTTACTACCACTCCCAGGATTCAAACCATGGGGGTGTCTGCTAAAAATGCAACAATCTGTATTTCATCAGAGTGAGCTATTGAGAAACTGTTGTGTCTTCTTTCAATGTTTTCTTTTCTAAGTCTCTCTCTTGGTTGTACAATCTGACCTTGTAATTACAACATTCTTATACAGACATTCTAGACATATTTTTATGTAGCACAATGTGGGAAACAGTGGTTAACACAACATTACTATTCCGATGTCAGATCTTGATGAATGCAACATTTCATGCCATACAATAACAGAGTAAACACAACCAGTCCAGGATTTAGAACTTTATTGCCAGGCATTTACACTTTTATTTAAATATGACCTATATGGGATTATTACTGTAATATTGTCTAGTTTATTCAGTAGAAACCATACACATTTGTTTACTGCCCAGTGCCATTTTGCTCCTTTATATTTATTTGGTATGACCGCTACAAGCAGGGTTGTTACTCACCAGCCTCGCGACACAGCCTTTGCAACCAACTGGCATGGTCTTCCTGGTTCACAGCCCACTCAGCTGGAGCTGTAATGAAAATAGAGCAACAATTAGGCATGCCTATTCATCACATACACAGGCTGGACTTTGGTAAACAGTTATTGCTATGAATACTCACACACTGCCCCTCTCTCTTGCTTCTTGGACTCACTGTTCCATGAGCTCCCTCTTCCACCATTTGAAGTCAGCATAGTGGTGCTGGACCTGCTCACCAGTCCGAGGGATACCAGTGGCACTGGTGAGATCATGGGTGAAACTTTCACATGCTTCTGCTTTGTATTGGAAACCCTGGTACTGGTCCTGCAGCAGTCTCTTGTCATGTTTTTTTTAGCCAGGAGTCCTACCATGACCTTGGACTCCTGTATGCCCCAGCACTGTGCTCAAAAGTGCATGTCCTCTTTGACACCTGCTAAACTGCCTACAGTGGGGAGTTGCAAACAGTTATGAGCTGTATTCCCACCTGCAGCGTTTAAATATGGCCGATTTTCCACCCTTTGCCATGATTGGACAGTTTTGAATATGCTGAGCTAAGCTAAGCTATAGACAAACCTGCTTAGCTAAGGTTGGCAGTGCTTAAAGGGGCAGTTTCAGCAATGTTTACCAATGGGCAAATCTAATTAGCTGGGCTATTCATTGCTTAGCATTCATATGTACACAATGCTTACACCCGGTTAGCATAGCTGTGCAATGCTTAGCATTCCTTATGTTTTAACACCTGTATGGGATTGATTCATCATTCATTACATATTATACATTTGTTTACCTTCCCTTACATCCACCAATGTGCTGTAATTACATTTATTCTTGTGTTACTATACTGTATGGGACACTTGTATTTATATGGGGATTTCACTACTTTATTACACTGACACCTCACATCTGGGCCACATACACTACTCTGGTTGGGAAATATAAGTTACTTCCTACATAAATATACAAATAAATTAAAATTGTAATGATTACACATACAAATGGCTTTGATGAGGATCAAACCGTAAAGGACTACATGCAAGGTGTATACTCTAACCGCTACACTATTGCAGTAATGCTTATGTTGGATGTCTATTGCAATTTAACTTATAGTGCCGTTTCAGCTGGGTTAAGCATAGCTAAGCAACGGGCACAACCACGCATTTCGTACCATTTAGAATATCCATGCTAATCCTAAAACTGTTATTCTATCAACTTTCTCTGTTTGTAGGGACAATTGTCGCTTATGGCTTTGTCCAGATTTCTTACTCTGATGGGTTGAGAGGTGTGCGTTTATGCTTCATACCCTGCCGAAAATTCATGCCAATACTAAACCTGTTATTCTATCAACTTTCTCAGTTTATGGGGGACATTTGTCCCTTATGGCTTTATCCAAATTTCTTACCCTGATGTCTTGGCCATTTAACGAGCAATCTCACTCTATTTAAATTGC
The DNA here is from genome assembly GCF_019279795.1 of Protopterus annectens. NCBI lineage: Eukaryota > Metazoa > Chordata > Ceratodontiformes > Protopteridae > Protopterus > Protopterus annectens. The sequence goes on along the minus strand of NC_056729.1, from coordinate 119,469,634 downwards.
CATACAGCAATTTTGGTGTGCATAGGGTGTGTGTATTTTGAGATCACTGTTCTCAGACATACACCCTGCACTCATACACAGAACCATGTCTGTTTTACAGCACAGCAGCATGCCTTCATGAATATGCATGGCGCGCTGCTGTGCTGCATGAGAATGGTCCCTTCCATGCAGGAATAAGCTATTCCTGCACAGAAGTTTACTGAATCCGGGGGATAGTATTTTCAAGCTTATATATATATTTATATATATATATATATATATATATATATATATATATATATATATATATATATATATATACATATACAATAACAAAATGTAATTGGAAAAAGGTTTGTTAAATCCTTTATGTCATTACCTGCTTGTGAACTGAAAACTTAACATAGGTATTAGTAATTGTACACATTTAATGTATTAGCAAATAAAAACAGACACTGATTTCATAATATAAAGATATAAATATACCAGGTTGAATTAAAAAATGCTTTCACAAGGGATCAGGCTGAGCAAATGAGAATAATGATAAAACGCTTCAGACAATAAAACAAAAAATGGATCTCAAATGCCAAATAGAATTTTTAAATAGTTGTATATATAAATACACAAAGCTTTCTCAATAATTCCTTCCTCAGTATTTAAATACATCAAACACAACTCTCTGTATTATATCTATCACATGAGCCAACAAACCAATCAATTCAAACATTCATTCATTAACATTGGTAAACTGATCACAACAATTAATTCGAGCTCGAATACACTATTAAAACATCATCAAATATCTTTCACTGCAATATAATAAAAAATATATATATATAATATATATATATATATATATATATATATATATATGTGTGTGTGTGTGTGTGTGTGTGTGTGTGTGTGTGTGTGTGTGTGTGTGTGTGTGTGTGTAAATATTTGACAAAACATATAATTCATTCTAATCTACAGCTTCATTCATCTAAATTTCAAAATAGGTTTAAGGTTTAAGGTATTCCAACCTGGGTCTTTGTCAGCCTATAGCCTTAATAGCCATCTATATTTAGAAACTTTTGTATCATTTATTATATCCCCCCACTGGTCTTAACTGCTATCTTCTGTATGACTGTAAATGTAAACGTATGTTGCACATCCCTTTCTTTAACATGCTTTCCTAATGAATTTGGAATAACATTGTGTCTTATATCAGATAAATGCTCTGAAACTCTCTCTTTAAACTTCCCATTGAATTGACCTATATAAAAACTTTTACATATAGTGCAAATAGCTTGATAAAGTACATTTTCAGTATTGCATGTTGCAAATAGGTAAACTCATATTTTGTTTTGTAACAGGATGTTAGTAATTCTGTATTATTTAATAAAATATTTACAAAAAGAGCAATTATAGATTTGAAATGTGCCAGTTTTCTTACTAGTAATTCCAGGTTCTTTAAAAATCATCTCCCTGTAACATAACTTCTGCTTAAGGTTTTGGCATTTCCTAAAGGAAAATTGTGATGTTTTGCTTATATATTTACTTAACTCAGGTAGTACATTTAAAATACACCAATTATTCCTAATAATGTTAGTAATCCCATTAATCTTGGAATTATAATGCGTAATATATCATATACTATTCATATATTTTGTATTAATATCAGGTACAGTTCTCTGATGGTGATGTGTGAAAAAAGGTCTAGCTCTCCCATGCTTTTCCTTAACAACATATTCATACACTTCATTCAAAAGACAGTCGTTATACTGTCTATCTTGAAATTCCTTCTTCATTTCATTTAATTGTTCATTACTGGAGTCAAACTCTGTAATCAATCTACTGACTCTTAAAAATTGTCTTTAAACAAATCGCTTTAAACACATGATTGGGGTACATACTATGCCTATGCAAAAACCTATTAGCCTGCACATCCTTCTTATAAATACTGGTTGATATTTATTCTCCTTGTTTTCTAGTCATAATATCTAAGTAATTAATCTCAAGTTGAGAATATGTTAGTTTGAACTTTAAAAAATATTTTGCATTATCCAGAATACTAGTACATTCTACTCAGCTTTGCTCATCTCTCTTTCAAATAAGGAATATATTATCCACAGACCATTAATAGAACAGAACATTATCATCATACAATCCAGAAGGATGAAGCACATACATATTTTCCCATTAATTAAGTGCTATATTAGCATACATATTTACAACAGATGTTCCCAGTGCTACATCTTATGCTTGGTGAAAATGTTGTGCTCAAACATAAAAACATTATTAGTCAACACTATTTTCAACAAAGAGCAAATAGTTTCAATCATTCTATCTGTAAAGTTACTATTTTTAAAGAGAAATTCCCAATAGTGTGATCCCCATATTGGTTTGGTGTCACTGTAAGCAGTGAATTTACATCCAATATTGGAGGAATATATGTACTATCATTCTTATTCTTATACCATTAATATAACATTTCTAAAAAGTCATTTGTACCACGTATATAACTTTGAACATTCTTTAAAAACAGTTTTACTATTTCTTCCAAATATAATGAAATTGTCTCAGTAACCCAACCCTTATCTGATGCCATAGGTCTCAAAGGAGGGTGTTGTGCATCTTTACGAATTTTAGCTAAGGATTACAATATTGGTATAACTATATGTAACATACATAAAATCATTTAATTCATGGGAGATTTCATTTTGAAGCTGTAATTCTTAAATAAAATAACCTTATTCATAACATTCCTATCAATCACTTAAAAAACATTTTCATCACTAAGACATTCATTCATAGACGCTAAACAGTCTTTCATATTCATAATTACAATACCATCCCCTTTATCTGCTTGTTTAATCACATTTGATTTACTTTGTAAATGAGCCAGAAAATTGTGGTAATCTGTAGATAAATTATAGTATTTAATAGCATTAGAATGTGCATAAAATTCACATATTTGTTGTTCACTTGCATTCTGAAATACTGTTATAACTGTAGCACTAACTGGAACTAAAGTACTGTAATGTTTACATTCTCAAGTTCCATCAGTTCCATCCTGAAATATCAACTTCAAATTCAGATTTCTCGTAACCATTTTAAGATCAGTCAGGGAATCAACAACTGGGTCACTACTAGAGGTAATAAACTGGAGACCTTTTTTCAAAGTGAAACATCAGATTCTGTTAAATCGATATCAGACAAATTCATAACCACAGAATTAATGTTCAACTCTTGGTCACAGACTATGCATCAGCGGACCAATGTATCTGGTTCTTTCATCCCCACCTTTATTTTTCCCCTTCCTCTTAGCAGTTCCCATTTTCTTATTTCTACTCTCTCTCGTAAATTCAGTTTCACTGCAGTCTGTACTCACTGAAAACCCTCTTCCTGATCAGAAGAAGGTATAATAGAATAATTCTTTCTGAAGAAGCATCCAGTTTGACTGCAAAAGTGGTTATGTCTGGAACTTACAATAAAGAAGTCTTGTTTTATGAATATAGGCTGGGCACATCTCATTGGTTTTTGGTTGAGTTAGAAAAAATGTTCATTTCTATATATCTTTGAAACAAAACTACCACTCACATGATCTTTTTGTATATTAACATCTAAATAATTATATCACATGTAAAAGTAGGTGTTTAAAAGTCAGTAGTTTTGTTCAGAAATTCCATAATATTGTTGAATTATACTGTAGTGCCATCCCAAATCATACAAATATCATCCATAAACTTTTGATATAGGGGAATGCTGCTCTTTTAAGGAGTTATAAATATAATTTGCTGTTCACAATAATATAATACCATATTGGCAAATATAGGGGCAGAGGCTGCCCTCATTACAACCCCTTTTACTTGTTTGTAAAATTCCTCTTCAAAGAACATAAAGTTATTAGTTAGGACTAAGTCCATAAATGCTACTAACAAACTGATGTCACCTGCACTTATAAAATCACATTTAGCCAAACCTTTCTCTGTCCATGACATTACCATGGTATATGTGCAATGACTGAAACTGGTTAACCACATCAATCATTGCAAATAATACAAAAGGGAAAAATAATCTCAGGTGAGCTTTGTCAAAAAATCCAACAGATAAAGTAATATATATGGATGTCTCTTCAAAAAAAGTTTCAGTTTCCTGTCTACTCATACAGCAACATGATATGTTTTAGAAACCTCTTACACTGCAATGGGTCTTGGGGAGAATTCATAAAATGTTTATGTACATTGCATAATCCAAGTATTGAGGGAACAACTGGTTTAGGTACTTGAAGAAATTCATAAAATCATTTGTCAAGCATACCATGGAACAAATTGTCTTGCAAAATTAAATATAACACAAAATAAAAGGTATAGAATTGAGCAAACCAAACAACTTTAATCAATCTACATAAGACTTTTTCAAGCTGACTTAAAGTTTTTGACCCAGCTTTTAAAAGACAGAAAAAGTCACATGACATTAAAAAAATCACAACACAAAAATCACATGACACAAACAAATCACATGATATAACTTAAAGCACACATAAAAATGTTAATGCTTTTTATGTAGTGCATACTTGCAGAGAGTTATTCAGATGTATATATAAACATAAATTTGCAGTGAGTATTGGTGATAAAAAATGCACTGGCTAAACATTACAAGAGAGGGAAATGTAGAGTGAATTAAATTTCTGTATTAGATTATATACAGGGATATGATAAGTTATTCAGTGCTGAAGATGAACTAGGGTGGAGAAAATATTCTTGGCAGATAAAATTAAATGCTTGCCATCCACCAGGACTTAATAATAGTGAAGACTGTGTTGTTTTTTTTTTTAAAAAGAAGTTGATGCACTAGTATTTTTTAAATTGTGCTTTACGTTATATCATGTGATTTTTTTATGTTGTGATATTTTTTGTCAACTGGCCTTTTTTGTGTTTTAAAAGCTGCATCAAAGAAGTGTATGTCAGTTTGAAAAAGTCTTATGTAGACAAAAGCGCTTACTGGTTTCTTGATTAAAGTGGTTGTTGGGTTTGCTCATTTCTACACCTTTTACTTTATTATTTGTGGTTTATTAGTGTGTTTTTTTTTTAACCTTTGTATTACCGTTTTGTGTATTTTTGGTTTAATATGAGCAACCAAATGGAGTCCAGCATTCTAAACATCCCTTCAGGTTTTACTTTGCATGATATGCCGACTGGTTCATGTGTGTTAAATGCAGAAGGAGCCAATAATCATTCCAACAACAACCAGCATATCTCACCTACCTCTACACCTTTAACTACAGATGATGTACTTTTAGGTTGTTTGGCTTCCCCTATAGATCCCATCAAAGAAGAAGGTATGTGTGCTATGGGAAAAGAACCCTCTAATTATGGGGAATTATTTAACAAATTAGGAAAAAAAACCTCCTCCGCCTTAAAAGGCTGCAGTGGGACAACATCTATTTTGAAAATTGCTTAGCAGCTCAAAGAGTGCCAAAAGGACTAAGAGTCACCAAAATGACTATAGGGGACAATCTGCCTAAAGCATTTATGGATAAGTGCATTGAACTCAATCAAAAAATAGGCATACAGTATGTTGAAATGCTGCTGAATTTAAACAGAATGAAAGTTAATGACTTAACAGCTGAAATCAAAGCAGCATTTCTTCATCTAAAAACTAATATTTCAGCTGCTAATTTTGACTCTAGATTCTGTTTAACACAGGAGAAGTTATTTAGAGAATGAGATCCTTAAAAAGAAGAAAATGTGTAAATTTAATAGATAGATCGGACTATGAAAGGGGAATGATGGATGCTTAAGCGATTAATGCATAAATTTCCCTGACCAGTTGTGAGCTTCAAGTGCATGAAGGAAATTATGTCATTGAAGTAGAAACATCCCCTGAGCAGCAAATGATGAGGTCTGAATGCCTAGTAGGAAAAGGTAATGGCCCTGCTAATAGCATTGTAAGTAATGGCAACAAACAAAGGGGAATTACCAACGAAAAGACTACAAATGCCACTGTGGTTGTGTCTGTTGCCACATCTGGAATTGTTCATCAAAACTTTCACCAGTATCTGAACAACCAAAACATTTGGATATACCAGAAAGGTGGCACAGAAAACAAGACTTGGGCAGAAGTAGTAGGAGTTTGGAGAAAGCAACATATGAACAATCAGAGGCAGTGGGGAAAGAAAAAAACTGAAGAACTATCAGAAAAGGAGAAAGTGAGTGAGTTTTCTTCTGACTTTGTGCTGATTAACTTATAATCTTTTCCGCTTTCTGACACAGCATGTAAAGTTCTAAGTAAAGGTTGGAACTTTGTGCCAGCAGCAAGAGCTGAAAAGTCTGATGTTATTAATTGCTTGAGGGACTAAGTTCATAAACTCAATTTAAAGACTTTATTTTCAAATGATAACAGAGATGTACATTTGTTCCATTCTGTGAGTGTTTTTAATCCTTCTGTAAAAAAAAGAACTAGAGATGTTTTTAAACATGTCTGACTTATAGATTGTGGAATTACTTAATAATAAGACTGAATATAATGATTATAATATGCCTGCTCAATAGAGATCTTTTTTGAAATAAGGAAGAATGAAGAGTTGTTGATTCTCAAAGCTGACAAAGGCAATGCATTAGTTCTAATGTATAGGTGTATGCATAATGATAAAATATTAGAATTCTTGGATGATGTGCAATTTTATAAAATTGTCTCATTTTTAGAGATAAAGAAGGCTTATTTTTTGATTGATTCATTAATAGAATAATGTTTTTTAAGTGAGAGAATTACTGACACTTTGAGAAAATATTTTAAGGTATGCAATCCTAATTTTAGTCATTTTTTGGTCTCCCTAAAATTCACAAAGATCTGAATAATCCCCCTCTCAGGCCAATAGTAACCACTGCAGGGAGTAAAATAGAAGCTATGGCCATCTTTGTTGATAAACACCTTCAAAAGGTGGTGGAAAAGAATGACTACTATATAAAAGATTCCTTTGACTTTATAAATAAAATAAAGGAGATTAAAGTTTTACAATCTGATTTATTAATAACCTTGGACATCAGATCTCTGTATACTGTTATACCCAATGATGAGGGTTTAGAATCAGTGCGATTTTGAACTAATGCATTCTAGAATATTTTTAAAGAGATGGTTACATTACTGATGGAAATTTTAGATGTAATACTCAGTTATAATTTCTTTGAATATAATGGAAAATTATACCATCAGATTAATGGTGTGGCAATGGGAGCAGCTATGGCCCCCAGCTATGCTAACTTATTAATGGCTGGATGGGAACGAATGAATATCTTGAAAAGTATCTATGCCGAGAACATAGTAGTATTCAAAAGGTTTACTGATGATGTGTTTTTAATTTGGAAAGGGGGAGAACATAAGTTTATTGAGTTTGTGAACTATTTAGTTGCTATTAGTTCTTTTTTTTAAATTCACTACTAATCACCAGTTAGAAAATATTAATTTTCTAGATGTCACTGTTTATAAAGAACATGATTTCTTATATACCAAAATTTATAAGAAATCTGTTCAGAATAAGTAATATTTGCACTACACAGTATGTACTCCAAAAAGATGAAAATAATATTGTCAAAAGCCAGTTATTAAGAGCCAGCACTCTTACAAAGAATGATGATGATTTTGTTTATGAAAACTCTAATATTATATAGAACTTTGCTAGTAGATGTTATCCTGAAAAAGTATTGACAGAAACTCTGAATGAAGTATCTGAAAAAAGAAAAGGAATACAAAAAAACTAGGGCTAAAACTGCTAGCAAAGATTTTAGAACTTCTGTGTAAGTTAGTAATAGTGTAGATGGCTTGACAATAAAAATAATTATTTTGAACAATTGGAAAATATTCAATCATAATCTTGATTTGAAAGAAGTATTAGGAGACTGTCCTCTTTTTGTACAAAAGAGAGGGAAGAGTTTTAAAAACTTATTTCAGGCTAAGTTATTACCCCTAGTAATGTTATTGTAAAAAAACAGGGATGTACAAATGTTTTAATTGTAATTTTTGTGATTATCTTTTTTGGGAGTGCAAGAGATTTTACTTAATAAGATTATCATTATCTTAAAGGATTGTTACACATGTAAATCTAGATTTGTGGTTTAGTTAGTGAAATGTATCTCATGCCCTGCTTTTTATGTAGGGCATACTTCTAGAGAGTTATTCAGGTTATATATGAACACAAACATGCAGTGAGTATTGGTGATGAAAAAATGCATTGCTTAACTTTACAAGAGGGAGAAATGTAAAGTGAATTTTAAATTTCTTGTATTAGATAAGATACAGGGATATGATAAGTTATTCAATACTGAAGATGGACTAGGGTGGAGAGAATATTCTTGGCAGGTAAAATTAAATACTAGCCATCCATCAGGACTTAATAATAGGGAAGACTTTGTTGCTTATTTAGAAAATAAGTTAAAGCATGAGTATTTTTATAAGTGTACTTTAAGTTATATTACGTGATTCATTCATGTCATGTGATTTTTATGTAATGCGATCTTTATGTAGTGTGATTTTTATGTCATGTGACTTTTTCTGTGTTTTAAAAGCTTGGTTAAAGAAATGTATGCCAGTTTGAAAAAGTCTTATGTAGATGAAAGTGCTTACTGGTTTCTTGATTAAAGTGGTTTGGTTTGCTCATTTCTACACTTTTCATTTTGTTATTTACAGTTTATTAGTGCATTTTTTATCTTTGGATTACTACAATAAAATCTATATTTTGATAAGAAACATTAACCTAATCTTTGGATACCCTGGTGTATCTTGAATCCCTATATAACAATTCTACAATTTTGCATGAATAATCCCAATAATCCATAATCACCACCACCTCACCTTTGTCCTACTTCATTACTCTAAAATATTTGTTTCTGCTTATCTCATGAAGTAACTCACACTTTTATTTACTTAGGTTAAAACTCTTTTTCTTGTTGTGTTTTTCATGCTCTCTAATTTTACCTTCTACCAGGACTTCAAAATTATGCAGAATAGGGTGTAGGGGTGGGGGTTTAGAAATACTCTTCTTTCTTGGAAACAACTTTTGGTCTAAACACAGAAATGTTGCCATATAAAATGTTGAAGTTACACTTCCTTATAAATAATTTTAAATCAATGATAATTTCACTCATATCCATATGTCTTTTGGAGTAAAAGTATTTTTTAAATAGAAAAATGCACTTCAGAAATGTCCAAACCACTATAATTAAAGATGTTAAAATTATTGTGGGTGTGTATTATCCCTTGAGTCAAATGTTGTTGTTCATCCTGATAGTGGAAAACCATTTTCTATATACCTCACTGGGAGGGAATTCTCCTCCACCTTATTCCCCAACCTAAGGTGTACCCTGTTGAATCTCTGTAGGTTTCATTGAGTTCATTTGTCAATCCCACAACTTGCTGTAATGTCTTACAGGGTGAAATTCTAAAGGGTTATTCAGATCATGCCCCGTTGTGTCATTACACATAAAATTACATCAGTATTGTCATTATGACTGGCAGAGATTTCCCTATTGCAGTTAGTATAAACATATCCACATCCATTTTTATTCAGTCTTATATAATTATCAAAATGTTTTTGTTACCAAGGAAAAGTCTTTATTTCCACATAATTATATCTATCCCTTTTCAGTTTGCCCATTTTCTACTGTTTACTTGTTTCACATTTGTTGTCAACATCCTTAAAAATTACATTGTCTTGAGCTTTGCAGTCATTTACAGTAAACAAGTCTTCACAAATAGCCTTATTTAAAAATATAATATCATCCAACAAAGCTTCTAACAGAAATTCATTGCTTTTGATAATGAGTCTCATGACATCCAAGCCACAGTTATTGAAAACTTTCATTAAGTCTTTGTGGAACTGGAATCCTTCTTTGGCATTACTGGGGTATTTAAACACTCTTAAACTCAATTTAACTTGCTTTCTGTCTATGCTCTCTTTAAAAACATATTGTCCAACAATAGTGAATGATAACAGAGCATGCTATGTTTAAATTTGTATACATGCCTTTAAAAGAGGACACAGTGTCAATTCTGGCTTCATAAAAGTTGCATTTATGATTTAACCATCCTTTTTTAGTCCACATTACCATGTGTACTAAGAAGTTCATTGTTAGAAGTAGAGGCCAAGCATTCCAAACCAGAATGCAACTCAATGGTAATAACGTTGGCATATGGACATAACAATGGAGGAGCATAATCTTCCATTGCCATTGCCTAGGAAACTTGCATTTGTTCATTGCTCATTTTCCATTGTTTAATTGTTTCACATTTGTTGTCTACATCCTTACAAGTAGCATTGTATTGATCTTTATAGTCTTTCACAGTAAACAACAAATTTTCATAAATAGCCTTATTTAAAAATGTAACATTAGCAAACAAAGAGTCTAACATAAATTCATTGTTTTTGATAATGAGTCTCATAATAATCAAGCAACAGTTATAGAAAACATTCATTAATTCTTTATGGAATTGGGATCCTTCTTTGACATTTTGGTATTTAAACACCCTTAAACCCATGGCACTTGCTTCCTGCCTATGCTTTCTTTTAAAATCATATTGTCCAATGAGAATGGATGATAATGGAGCATGTTGTGTATAATTTGTAAAACATACCTTTAAAAGAGGAACCAGTGTCACTCTTGGCTTCATAAAAGTTGTATTAATGATTTAAACAGCTTTTAAAGTCCAAGTTACTATGTGTAACAAGTAGCTCATTGCTAGAAGTAGATTCTAAGGGATCTGAATCAGAATGTAACTCACCAGTAGTAACTTCTGCATATGGACATATCAATGGAGGGGTGTAGCCTTCAATCACTGTTGCCTGGGTAACCTGCTCTCATTATGCATTCATTATGCTAACCAGAGCATTATTGAAGCCTCTTTAGAGCTTGACTGCCCTTAATTTTAACACCAGAGTCAATGATACTTGGCCATTTAAACTAGGTGGCACACAAGCATTTAATTTTAGCTGCCAAAGCAGCTCACGGTATTCTACCAGTGTTTTCCATTATCCCTACACGGAAACTCGATCAGTCCAAATCAGTCCAACCAAGGAACTTCTCAAATATACCATTTATTAGACACACAATTCACAATTGTAGACAAGTTGACCTAGGTTTCGTCTTGAACTTATACAGACTTCATCAGAACTAACACATCATACTGAAAGCACTTCCCTTTATAACACTCCCAGGTTAATTGATTAATTACTCTCCCACAAAATTAAAGACACATACCCATCAGACCATACATATACCTAAAAACATATATAAGCTAAAACCATGAATAAAAACATACTATAATATTACATAAAAATAAACATATAAAAATATGTAAGATAAAATCAGTACAAAATGAATAATAAAATAATTTGATTTGTTAATCCAACAATATAAGTTACAAAATGTCTAGATAAAAACAAATGATATGGCAGAAATTTTAGCCCAGTATATATCTTAACTTTAGTAATGGGGCTAAACTAATATGGTCATTAATTCCGGGATAACTAGTGGCATTTAACCTTATTTGCCACTTAGTTTCACTAATATCTAAATGGACATCCAAAATATGCCCTTGATTATCCTTAATAACTTGCTGAATAATACAAAATTGGAATTCGTGACCTATATTTATCTTAATATGTCTTGCCAGTCCATTAGTATTTTTCATATGTTTAATGTCCAGCAAATGCTCCCCTATCCTTTCTCTAAGTGTACGACAGGTTTTTCCAATATAAAACGCCGGACACTGATTGCACTTGTCAAGTGGATATGACTATACACAAGTGTTAGAAGTAAGCAATAAGGTTATATCAGAAAGGGGAACGACTGACAAACCCATTTTTAAGGTGGGAATTGAAGACCATAGATCTATTGAAATCTGTAAACCTAATATGGAGAAAATTAGATATATTACGACATTTGATGTGAGGTCACACTTAGTAAAACAAATTATATAGAAGAATTGGCTAATTTTAATGGCCTCTTCTGAAGTGAAGAATGTTGTAGAGGATAGGCCCTATTTTTGTTACAGAAATTTGAGAAATTTGAAGAGTAAACTATGCTATAAAGATTTTACTTCCAAGTTAATACCATCAATAGCCACAAGAATAGGTACATTTTGTTGTATGAGTTGCACATGTTTTTCTGATTTATTAGGTAAAGGAAGTGAAACTTTTGAACACCCCATTACCAAGGTAATATATAACTTTAAGCTGGCAGCAAGTTGTACCACTGTCAGTGTGGTATATCTAGCCACCTGTGTGTCATGCCCTTCCTTCTACGTAGGTAAAACCATGAGAAAATTGAAGGAGCGCATTATAGAACATGAGTCAGACATACGTAGGGGAAATGAGAACAATGCATTATGTAAGCACATATTGTGTACAGATAATATGCATAAATTTAAATATAGGGTAATAGACATAGTTTATAAATCTATTAGGGGAGGTGATCTAAATAATGTGCTTGAAATCAAAGAATATGAATGGATGTTATGTCTGATGGCTGATCACACACCTGGTTTTAGCAATGCTATATCACTAAAACCTATTCAAGTTAAACTACAACAAAACAAACTTTAAACTTCAAGTTTAATGAATTTTTACGTTTTTTAGTAATTATATTTTTAATGTTGTTCCATCACATGGTTGGCTGGCTGTAGTCATGTGATGGTTTTGTGTTCCTTTTAAAGTTTTAACAGTTGATGTAAATGTATTTTAGGATTATAGAAGGGTGTGGACCTGAAAACTTTGCTTTTTTCATTAAAGTTTTCTCTTGACGTTGGATACTGTTGCTGCTATTTATTATTTTAAATTTTAACAGTATTAGACATCTCTCATATATAGTACATGACAAAAGTGATAAACCACCACCTTAATACAACTTAAAGGAGTAAAAACCTTTAATAAAACAGGGCAAGTAATGACAGAATTAAACTGGAAAATAAACACTCAGAAATACTTTTTCCCCTAGGCTTCCTGAGATTCATCTCAAAAGCACATTGCAGTTTTACATATGTAATGCAGATTTATTAACATTACAGGTATATCTATATATATATATATATATATATATATATATGTGTGTGTGTGTGTGTGTGTGTGTGTGTGTGTGTGTGTGTGTGTGTGTGTGTGTGTGTGTGTGCCCAATTGTATGGAGCTTGTAGTTTTAGAAATTGCTGTCTCTTTCACTGGGCTCAAACTGTTTAAAATATACAATGAAAACAGGAATCCCATGTTGCTGAAAGTATGCAGTGATGCAGAGAATCCGAACACAGAAATAGTCTTAAACCAGCATGAAAAGCAAACAGGTCTTGATGGCTTTCCAGAGAGTGGGATGAAGTAATTAGCCACTTCAGATATATTTGTATGAGGTGGTAATGGCCACTATGCACACTTGAGAATTTTTGTAAGCTTTCTTTATTTTGAAATAAGTAGTTCTTATAGGGAAATAACATTTTATACAGCATTTTGAAACAATGAAATTCAAGAAGCACAAAGGCAAACGGATAATTGTGACTCTTATTCCCACCTTCAGATTGTTTATTTGGGGTGGGAATAGCCATTAAGCAAACATGAGACTTTTTACCATCTTCCTTACATTTGAAAAAAACAGCTTTTACAGTGAGTATAGGATGAAAAATATGTAACAGAAACACTTTCTCAGAGCATCCAGTTCTATACAGCAGTTTAAATGACTTTTAAAATATTTTGAGACATAACCAGATGAAGCCCTTACTTCAGTCTTATATTGAACACATCAGTTAAATCAGGCATACAATAATCCACAAAACGTCTGTGTGAAAAGGTAATGGAGATACTGCAGAAAAAGTCCATGGGAAGTACTGCAAAAGAATCCATGAACAAGAATTGACACCAAAGTCAATAGCAATATTAGATAGGTGGCATTAAACATTTAGTCCATGCTAAAATGTCCTTAACCTCACAACAAAATTGGTAGAAGGCTTTATGGTAGAGCTTTCTCGGGCCAAGATCTTTTGATTAACATCTGGAGTTTATTCCTGGTGCCTGGCAGGCACTGAGTTTTATTTGTCATTTTAGATCTATTTTCTTAAGCACAACATTTTGTTGCCTTACAGTGTACCCATCTGTATCATGACCAGAATGTGAAAATTTAAGTTATATTCAGGGAAGTTTGTGCAGTGTTGTCCCAATGGATTTGTAATTCTTTTAAGCCTTATGTCAGAGAGGTGATAATCCATTTTACTTTTGAATTTATTCATATTGTTCTCTACGTAAAAGACACTTCAGGTATTATTACACTGGGCTTTAAATATCACCAAGTCAGTATTACAATCACCTGTTATGATTTATAATATTGAGTAAAGATCAGATTAAACCATGTGTGTGTGTGTGTGTGTGTGTGTGTGTGTGTGTGTGTGTGTGTGTGTGTGTGTGTGTGTGTGTGTGTGTGTGTGTGTGTGTGTGTGTGTGTGTGTGTGTGTGTGTGTGTGTGTGTGTGTGTGTGTGTGTGTGTGTGTGTGTGTGTGTGTGTGTGTGTGTGAGAAGAGTATGAGGGCAGGCTGACAGAAAAGAAATGAGTGTGTGCGAGTAAGAAACATATGTATCTCCCAGATGATACAGTGTTCACGGACAGTAACAACACATGTATAGCACTCAGCAGTATGTTTAGATAGTTTGCATATTTGTTTGAAGTGGTAAAGGCAATAAACATTTTTTTTGTATGTGTGTATGTCTGCATGAACATAATTAAGCATTGTGTTGATACTATGTCTTGGCATCTCGGACAGGTGTGAACTGTGGATGGTAGAGTACCCAGTTCAGCGCTGTTGGCCCCAAGCAAAAGAACTACTTCTGTTAGGAGTTGCACTGCTACTTCTATGAACCTGGCTAGAAGTTGTGGTGCTACCTAAATGTGAGCAATGTCTGCTGGATGAGATCTCTGCATGACTAAGTCCAAGACGATGACCCAGTGGTCTTCCACTTCTGGGTGTGGGCACTGCAAACACTGATAGAGCAGTGGATGTTGTGTCAGTACAGAAGATGGACATTGCTCAGCCACATCTGCTAACACCAGATGATATAATGTCTCTCCAGCCATGTGGATGCCCACGTTCTACCAACAGACATTCTATCACTGATACTGCCCGATCCAGTGTGTTATTATTCCTGTCTAAGTTGTTGCCCACATGATTCAGGGAGTCACTCACATCAGAATGCATCATGTTTAGTAGTCGCACTATCTCTTCTGAATCCCTAGTGGAACCTGCCTGTTCCTCTGCTACACCTACTCATAATTCTGGTTACACCTAATGACATACCAGCATCAGGAGAAGAGTGGATAGCAGGCTTTCTCCGAGCATCCCTAACAAGCATCCTGTTATGCACCATTACAATGGCTAATGGGAGAAGCAACTGGCTGTGCAGCTAAAGTAACCACACTAGCCTGATCAATTGTGTCACCCTCAGCCTGTCTTATAGCTGAGGTCTTGGTGTCATTGGTATGCGTAGGCATACTGACTGTCCAGAATATGTGCAAAGGATGTGGGAGCCATAAACTCAGTATCAAACTGACTGTCTGCACCACCCCAACTGTCCCCCTTCATTGCCATCATCATCATCATCATCATCAGAGGCTATTGATCTGACACTGGGAGGTAGGAGTTACACAGTGCTGCTCTCAAGATCACTATTATAATAAGCAATAAACACAAGAAATAGAAAAAGGGAGAATAAAATTGATCTCATATTTTCCTTATACTAAAGGTATGTTAAATGTTAACAGTTGCTAAATCAACACATAATTCTCTCTCAAATCAAGCTGAATCCACCTTCTACACAGTAGTGACAATAACTAAATATGTGATTACCATTTGCAGGTGAGCTGTTAGCCTGCAATCCAGAATTGCCTGCATTTGAGTAATAGAAAAGAAAGAAGTCTGCTAAGTATCACAATGCAAATGAAAAAGAACAAGAAAACAATTTCCTTCACAAATGGAAATTAAAAATGTTCTCATACAAATTGTAGTGGACAACTGGATTGGCCTACCCCCAAAACAACCTCCACCATCTCTATATGACTGTAGTCTGACTAACAGTTATCTCTGTCACCGTCGCTCTCTCTCTCTTCATATATATATATATATATATATATATATATATATATATATATATATATATATATCATTTATCTTAGAGGTATGCATATAAAGATATAAAAATGGCACTTGCATTTTGCATAGCTGGAAGGTAAGCTTGTAACACTGTGTTTGCTGTCCACATCTGCAACAACATCAAGGATTCTGTGAGAACCCTCTTCCAAGCTATCTGGATCTCTAACAGTGGGCAGGAACTCTTTTGTTTCAGTTAGTGATAGTTTAGTAGCAGGGCCTCCCCCAGTAGCCACCTATTTCTAAACAATTGCAGCCACCCTATGGTGAGCAGAGGGTTATCATGTCCCTTGTCTGGCGTTGTATTTGCGGTTACGTTTTCCCATGCCCTCCAACAGCAGTAATGCCATCAGCTACCTGTTACTGTATCCAGTCTCATGCAGATTGGTCATCTTAAACTCTCCCTAATAGAAAAGCTTCATTGTGACTTAAGGCCTGGAAAATGACCTCATGTTCTGCCTCACTATATGGTGGCTTCCAGAGTATAGCTTTCTTCTGGGTGCTGTATCTCTGTATGAGATGAAAGAGAAAACAGGCACATATAATTACATATATAATACTCAAACAAAGAGCTTAGTAATAAGTGATTGCATGCATCAAACTTGCATGCACACAATTTAAACATGAATTGCTCCCATTGGGTCTATATTAAATCACTGAATGCTTAAAAAAGCGAACGGTGATTGATTGACCCTATGTAAGCGAAAGCTTACAATGTCGAAGTGACAGAACAGTGATTTTTTTCCAAGGGAAAAAAATCGCTGTTCCAACAACAAAAAAAATAAAATAAAAATCAATTTCAAACATTACATTAAGTGGAGGGCTTCACCCCCCACACCCCCAGCCCCCCCACACCTCCTTACTTAAATATACCAACTCCGAGACCGTACAGTGCAAAAAATGGCAATATACCGAAGTGGCCAAGCAAATTCTTTCCCAGGGAAATAATTCACTTAACAGCCTCTTCGATATTTTGCATTTTCAGCCTTTTATGTTCGACCAAGATGCATTTGAAAGAATACGTCTTCGGTCTTCTAATATAGACCCCTCCCATTGACTACACCCAGGTTGGGACAGCCCCAAAATATACATTTCAAAATCAAATATTAACAGAGATCCATAACATTTCTGTAATGGAAATAAAGGTTTAACTGTGTGATTCATTGCACCATTAACAATAACAATAACAATTATAAGTGTAGCAGTAGAAATATAAGACAAATTATAACTGACATATGCACTACTGTGCTAGCCAGTCAGGAAGAAATTCACAAACAGAACAGATTTTTTTTTTCTACTAACACAGATAAAAATTTCAGACCTTACTACAAAGTTGGAATACATTCATCTAACTATGCAGACATCAAATTAAATATAAACTAAAATATAGGTTATGTAATATTCTGTGGCATACTTTTTGTAATGCTATGCCAAAAGGAAAGGGATATAAGACAAGAAAAACATTTAAGATAACAAAACTACTTTTCAAATGTCAGTGTAATTTCATGTTAAACTAAAAGCGTTATGCAAGAAATAACAACATATATTGAAAATACAGCAGTGTAGAAAATAAATAATTCTCCAAAAGTGTTTTTTTTTTCCTTCTTTTTTTTAGAATCAAGTTCTCGGGATCAAAACACACTCCCCAAAGCAATGCAAGTGCATTAGCTACATGGCAACGTTTATATAGTGCAGAGTCAGCCCTGTGAGCACTATGAGTATGCAAATAAGGTAGTAAATCATTACTACAATCTGCATGAGAATATAAACATGGTGTATAGACCTACACGATGCACATGCTTTAGTAATGCAAGGACGAGCACCGAAATGTATTCCTTATTAATGGCTTGCAGGTGTCTATGGTTACTCTGACTATAGTAACAATTAGCTTTAACAACAGTCTTCCATCTTTGATGTACACATGCTGTGGGTGTGTCAGAGAAAAGAGACTTACCAAAATGTCTGAAAACATATTGAGTGATTTAGGTGAGTGACAATCCTAACATTTAAATGCTGGCTTGAATGAGCACAGTTACTGCCCCTTGGTAAGAAATGTTGTTCATATTCAATCGAGTATTTTAAGCATTGGTAAAGATAAATTATGGCAATAAAACAGAGCTAGACTTTCTATTAAGAAAGCATAGATAAGGGAATGAGGAACCATGCAAAATGAAAGGGGTATACCTGCAGTGTTTTTAGTCTTTCTTTAATATTGTGTGAGTCATGGGTATCCTAAGTATCTGAAATATCACAGTCATACAGACACTTAGCGTCAAATGAGAATGGGCAAGTTTCATAACTTGTTTGTGTTGCACTTTCAATGTAGCTTGATACAATGCGACAGTATCATTACATCTAAACTCCTTTTCTCATTGCCAATATACATATTTGTCTGATATAACTATCAGAGATACTCATGAATGTTTGTTTTCAGTGCCTTTGTTTTAGGGTTCAAATGTGTACAGGTTCCTTTTGCAAGATAACAAAGCTGCTTAAACAAGTGAAATGTATATTTAAAGTATTTGATCCACCTTTTTTCTTGTATCATTTGTGCACTATTTGGCATTGCACTCCATTGACTAGCAGCAGTCAAGAACACTGAACTATAGTTCACTGCCCAATGTGAAAACTAACACATTTTGCTTGAACTGTCATCAGTAACACAATGAAGACTCATTGTTCTGCTTTTCTCAACACTATGGACAACACTGAGTGAAGAAATTCAAGTGGTCACAATCCTATCTCTGTGGTATAATGTGTAAAGGTATTGCATTTAGGAAACAGTGCAGCTGATGTATGGATCAAAGCATATAGGT
This sequence comes from Protopterus annectens, assembly GCF_019279795.1. NCBI lineage: Eukaryota > Metazoa > Chordata > Ceratodontiformes > Protopteridae > Protopterus > Protopterus annectens. Next base: position 119,450,690 of record NC_056729.1, on the reverse strand, counting down.
GAGGAATGAGGTTTAAAAGGCAGCAAGACTTAAATGAGCTATGGAATGTTTGACTGAAAATGACTGGGTAGATTGTAAGTGATGTATAATGTTCAGAGCTGGGAGTGTGTCAGTATGCTTTGGGATGTAAAATGCTCACAACTAGGATTGTGTCAGTGTGGTTTGTTTTCATTTATATAAATGTATGATTGCTTATGTCATAAGTGATGGTTTAATAAAGATGTTTCTTGCTTACAAAGGACAGGAATTGAATAATTTATGTAATGTTGTTTAGGTTATATGATATATAGCAATATATGTGAATTATCTTCTTCTTTTGGCTTTTCCCGTTTAGGGGTCACCACAGCAGATTACCTGTCTGCTCATGACTGGCACTGGAGTTTTACGGTGTCAAGTTGCCAGTGCCCAACCTTTCACGGAAGGTACACACATGCATGCACTCAAGCCTAGGGCCAATTTAGAGTATTCAATCCACCTACAGTATGTCTTTGGGATGTGGAAGGAAACCAGAGCACCCAGAGGAAACACACGCGACTACAGGGAGGACATGCAGACTCTGCACAGAAGGCACCCCAGCCGAGGATCGAACTGGAGAACCTCTTGCTGTGAAGTGGCAATGCTAACCGCTGCACCACTGTGGCCACCCAGCAATATATGTGAAGTATAATATTTGTTAATGTTAATTTGTTAATACAGTTTGATTACTTTTGTTTAAATGTAAATTTACCTATATCACAAGTAATCCAGTAAAGGTGTTTAAAAAACATGTTCCCAGATCGTTTTATTGAGGGAGTTCATACTAAAATCTTGTACTCGCCTTATTGTATAATGTGTTGATGTGGGGAACTCAAATAAGGTTAGTATTGACTAAAACTGGCAAACAAGTAAGTAATCTGAAGTCATGTAAATATTAATGGCAAGTGCTGTATGAACAACGAAAGCACTTCTGTTCACTGTGCCCTTCTAAATTTCCATGGCATTAGCTACAGTTGCGATATTGTGAGACATGCATGGTAGTACTGATGTAACAAGATGTGAGAGGGAAGAATATATCTGTGCAATGTAGTAGTAGCTCTGCTCATTCCCAGACATACATTATGATTCATTCATGTGTCTTCAAGTTGTTATTCCCAAAAACCTGTTTAAATGCTTCTGATACATATTGCCTTCTGCATTTGCACTCTACTTGCCAGCATAAAATTCCCCTTTACTGCTTAAGGAGAAAAGTCAAAAATGTAGTTTAAGCTGCCTTGTATAGTGCAAACCAGCCTGGTGACACTGACGGCCTCTGGAGAGTTTTAGTGGCAGAAAATACAGCTGACAGGTAACTTTCTATGTGGTACAAGGTGAAAGACCAGTAAAATATAAAAAATGCATCTGCTGCATGGTTTGAATCCACTTAAATGATAATTTTACATAGGGCTGTGTAAATACATATTTAATTGTATTTTGTGATACCACTGAGTTGCTGTTTAAAAAGCAATTGTTGTTGCTGTTTCTAACAACATGTGATCTTTTCTCTGTCCACTTTCACATTATTTGTCATTAACTACAAGTATGAAAATACATGTCTGATGTTGCAAGGAGATGTGAGAAGGATGAATAATTTACTTGAATGCACATCCGCCATCAGCACTCTGGACAGTACTGAGAGGAGAAATTCCAGCTGTTACATACCTGTCTCTGTGGCACAGAGTATACCTCATGTAAATAGAGTGAAATAAGACACATGAAGCATAGTTCAAAACCTCTTTAGAGATTGGATTGCAATTATTCATAATGCTTGCTTTTCTTTTGTTTTGTCATTTATAAGTTTAATTTCCTCTCCACTTGGCAGCGCACAAACATGATTCACTACCAAAGGAAATAAGAGAAAATTTTACTTTAGTCTGCCTAATGTAGTGCAAACTTTAAGCAAATATGTGTAAACTTTCCTATACATGACAATGATACTGAATATCAGATTCACTTGCATATCTATAATGGGTGCAATACTTTTGCTATAATTATCTTGACTCATCATATATCCGACCTATGTGTTTAGGACAGTTATGCCATGTGAAGTATGTATGTTACATAAACCAACCTGTATTAATCAGCACATTCAACTACATCCATCTGAGATATATTTACAAACAGAAATACTGACATTTGCATAGGAATGCATTGTCAGAAATAATTAAAACTACACACATACAGGCCTCTCTCAGATCCATTCATTCTGAAAATTACTGTATGTCTAATTTTCATATTGCAAAGGTAGTTCTCATGTGGCAATGTCAGTTAATAAAAGTACATTGAAATGTTTGCATGTTTTATCCCATGGGTTGTATTCCTAGCAGATACAATGATATTTTAACATTGTGTAAAAAACACAATACGTCAATTCACTATCTTTCTCCTTCCACTCTGCAGATATTAAAAGCCATAGCATTAAGAATTCCATTGTTGAACATTGGAACCTGTGTTAGTAGGTTGAGCACAGCTCAGTGCAATGTTACAGAAGTCTGCTGTATGTGGTGTGTGCCAAAGTGTCAGATCCCCAGCTGCTTTCATTTGCACAAATACGGTTGGCGAGGCTGTGAATTTTTGTGCAATAGCAGTCAAACATGATGTCTGCACTGGGCACCAATTCAGACCTATTTTGTTAGCTTAACTTTTGCAGACATAGCTGACAAGGCAGAGAATAGTGCTCAATTTAGAGTACAAAGGTAGGGTGTTGAGAAGTCGAGGATATTTGTGGTATGCGTTATGCTACAGCTGTAGACTGCTGCGTTGGAGTTATACCAGGCTGCAGTATAAGGCTGAGGCTTGGATTAGCTTAGCCAGGTCTGTTTTCAATGCAACAGACATTCCACGTCCTGAGGAACAAGGCCATCACCACTATAGTGACCTTAAGAAGCACAAGCAGGACCTCCTAAGCCAATGGCAGACTGAATTTAGGACTGGGATCACCTCCAGTTGTGCAAGTATACTAATCCATAATCTGTCTATGATATGGCATTAATGAGCTAGCAGCCAACGTAGTTACTCATTATGCATTCATATATATATATGCATTTCCTATTTGTATTGTACAGCTGCAAAGGAGATAGCTGGAAACCATGAGGCAACCCAGAAGAGATTAACTCACCTCAGAGAGGCACAAGGTAAGTAAGATGTAGGTAAAATTCAAGGCAGAACATTATTTTCATTTCCTCAAGTGATAGCACCTGGAGCAGGCATACCACAGCCTTCATAAAAAGCATGCATGCCTTCCTGAATAAGTCTTGCAGTTTGCTTTAGACAATGAGAACATCAGCTTAACTGTATGTGGATTTAGTACCCAGCAGAAATTAATTGTTATCACTCTATAAATATTTATAAAATATTAACAACAATATATCAGGAGGAATTAAATTTTGTTTTTCCAATGATTAAATTATTATGCATTATTTTCTATCCATCATAGGGAAATTAAGGTGGTTATTTCTTATATCATAGCAATGACATTTGTTTATTTCATGACTGTTAATTACCTTTCCATCGTATCTTGATATGGCAAACATATATAATCATAATTGTTTGTATATTTCCAAACCAAGTTTATTTAAAAAATACAGTATTGTGTCTGCGGTGGTGGTGCTGTGGTAGCATTGTTGCCTCACAGTTAGACGTTGCCCGTTCAATTCTCAGTTAGAGCGTCTTCTGTGTGGCAACATACGTGAATGGGCATTCCTTCAAAGAAGGTTGTGCGGTAGGCCTGTCAAGCCAGCACATAAAACTCCATGCCAATCATTAGTGCACCGGAGTTCCGCTGTGGCAACCCCTAACCGGGAAAAGCCGAAAGACACTTTCTTACAGTATGATGACATGCCATGTATCTAATTATTTCTTTTGTTTCCATCCACCTTTTCTCTCTATGTTTTTTGTGCGGGGTTATAATTTATCAACAATCTGTTTTTGCATAATTTGCTGCTGAAAATTAATCATCAACAGCACAGAGTGGTACATCAACCACTGCAGCTCAACCTAATATACCTTCACAGATGGCAGCACAAACACGCAGCACTTTGGGTTCACAACATCTCAATGTTGCCTCCACAACCCCTACCCTACCTGTTCCAAGTATGTCAGGTAGTTCTGCCCTGGCTACTGGTGCAGTGGTATTCTCAGACAGCAGTAATAGTGGAGGTGGTGATTCTGTCACCCAGCAGGAGCTAACTGGGCTTGTGGAGGGTATAATGGAGAGGGGCATCTGTGCACATATTCAAATGTCCTGCAACAAATTGCAAAGACAATGCCATTGCTGGCACTGACCCAGGGAGACACTGCAGGAGACACTGATGGCAGTTCTGAGGGTGAGGACTAGATTCTCACTGTTCTCAAGCTGGACTTGTGTGAATTTCCAATGGGCTGAAGCATGTGACTATATGATCTCTCCTATTTAAATGTAGTAATGTTATTGCTTTGTACTGATGAAGGGTGTAGACCCGAAAGCTTTATGGAATAAATTCTTTTGGTGTGTTATCGTTGTGTACTATATGCAGTTGGCAGTAGCACCATTGTTTTATTGAATTTCCAATATCACCTACCTCTCCCCAATTATGGTGTTCCCAACCGTTTTTCTCCAGCACCATCCCTGTATGTCTTGTATGCCCTGTATGTCTGTGCATGTTTCCTAACCTATCCTACCTACCTGACCTTGTCATTCCTAAGCATCTTCGTGAAAATTCTTCTCCTCCCCCAAAATAGGGTGCCTGTCCCACAAAAAAAAAAGAGCTATGTACGGGGTACATATATATGTATGTATATATATATATATATATATATATATATATATATATATAGATAGATATATATATATATACACACACACACACACACACACACATATATATATATATATATATATATATATACACACACACACACACACACACACATATATATATATATATATATATATATATATATATATATATATATATATATATATATATATATTGATTTGGTAGAAGTAGAGACATAAACATTATTCTGTTGTTGTCACCCATCACTGCTTTGGTGACTGTGCAAAGTCATGAAATTGTGTGTACAATTGTATGTTTATATTGTAAAGAAGTGACTAGCTATGATGCTTTCCCATGACCCTTTGCAAATTCACATACGCTTTCCTCTGTGTCCAACCATCTACTTGCCAACCCCATTTTCACACATTTAATATGAACTGCAGTGTTCTGATTACATTCATACAAATGTGCTTAAATTCACTGTGTTATGAGAATACAGAATAAAAGTAGGACTGTGGAACAGTTAATATAACAATTCTTACGCTGCTGGATGTATTAAAGTAGGAGATCATATGTGGTGTGCTGAGATAATTACCCTGTTTGTAGCCTGATGTTTTGCACAATGTTAGTAGTTTGATTACAGCTGTATGTCAGTTTATTACTTCATAGCATTTCATATTCCTATTATATATTAACCTGTAACTGTCTGTATTTATCTGTGTATAAACCATTTCCTTAGCATAACATTGGAATAGTGCAGCAAGACATCATTTCAAGAGCATTGCAGCCCCAACTTTCTAAGTCTACCTTGCCCTGGTTAGGTGTTCATGTTTATTGCAGTGTCCTACCCCATAATTGTCCCTATAACTATACCTTTATTGCACAGCGCATAGCAGATTTAATAAGTATGACTAAAACATCATTCAGATGATCCTATATGTCCCACAAAACATATTGTTTAATTCCAGTCTGCATCTGTCTCTGCCTCTCTCTGCTCACACTTTCTGATTCATTAAGTTGTCACTGTGCTTCAGTTGTGTTATGTTAATGTTGTAAATCAGTAATTCCTTTGTGACATAGTGAGCTAATACACAGAAAAAAATTTAAATAATTTCAAGGGTTCTAATCCAGCCATTAGCTACCTGTTATTGACTGTTTTTCAGCCAACATCATCCTTCTTCTGTCATGATCTACATTGTCCTTGCCTCCGTGTCACCTTGTTGTCATCTCCTTTCTCTCTCCTTCATCTTTCACCTCTACATTTGTTCAATGCCTGTTGCTGGACAACTGCAACTAAAGCTAAATAACAGTGCATAGCTTATGGCAATATCTTGGTATTTTTTATTACCTCTGTCCACATTGTGTCACACATCACACACCAGTGCTAAGCTATGTTTAGTCACCTTAATGTACTTTCAGCAAGTTGAAGGGTTGGATGTACAAATTACAGTGGTCAATAGGGTAATGGACATGAATAGTTATGTTCATGTTTGATCAAATCTGCTGTCAGATAGTAATTAGAATTCTGACTTCCTACATGATGTGATTAGATAATACTCAAGTATAAATGTTTTTCTTGGACTGCTCTAAAGGTTCAAATCCAGATGGATGAAGCAATGTTTTAGACTGTTTTGTCTGACTCCTGTAGCCATAAATGTTGTCTACACCTTTAATTAATGCATCCTTTTTTGGTGCTATATTGGTGGTGCTGAGGTAGCATTGTCGCCTCACAGTTAGACATTGCCCGTTCGATTCTCAGTTAGAGCGTCTTCTGTGTGGCGACATGCATGAATGGGCATTCCTTTGTTGAAGGTTGTGCATTAGGCCTGGCAAGTCAGCACGTAAAACTCTACTGCCAATCATTAGTGGACCGGTGTTCCACTGTGGCGACCCCTGACCGTGAAAAGCCGAAAGACACAAACAATTAATGTGTTTGCTCCATATAGTTAAGCCAGTCTTCTACAAGACAGTTGGCACAAAGTAACATATAGTAATGTTAATTCCCATTCTAAGTTCAACTCTTCAATATATGATTATGCATGTGCTAACACTTTACCATCAGTAGCACAATTCAGCTTAGCAGCATTCGGATTGAAGAATTAAATTAAAAGAAAAAAAATCAAATAATTATTTTATTTGGCACGGCATTTATATATCTACATTATTTTTGTCAACAGTTGATACTGATTTGAAAATCATGTTGATTCACTTAATTCAGTCAATTAATGTATGTCTGCTCTGCAATGTTTACACTCACAACTGTGTTACAAACTTGGTTAACCTACACTCACATAATCCATCACTGTTATTCTGCACTACACTGTCCTTGTCTTGCCAATGCACATAATGCAAGTATGAGACAATACAAGTCTGCAGTCATCTCGACATGAAGTTGCAAAAATGTTTGATTGATAATTCTCTGTGTGCAAGAGTCAATGTGTATATTATGCAATAATGTGTAACATGATAATTCACTGGTGTACAATAGTCCCTGAGTATATTATCTGATAATGGGGAACATGCCAATATCCCTCACAGTAATGTAATATAATGTACATTAAGGACAGTATCTACATTTCAAAAGAGAAGTAAGCCATCACATGTGACAATCATAGTGATAATGCATTGTCCTGTGCAGACATATGCATGTGTTGCACAACTTGTGATGCATGATGCCATATCTTCCAAAGATAGGATGTTAAAAAAATTCAAATGTTCTATTTCCCACTGGTGATGTCAGTCTCCTCATGTGGCACTTGTGACAAATGCCGTACCCTCTAGATTGTGTTAATTAGATAGGTAGGATGTTTTATGCCTAAATTGGAAGACTTATATGTGTGTGTGTGTATGTGTGTGTGTGTGTGTGTGTGTGTGTGTGTGTGTGTGTGTGTGTGTGTGTGTGTGTGTGTGTGTGTGTGTGTGTTAGACTATGTAGAGAACTTCGTCCTGTATCCACTTCCCCTGAGAAGACTACATTTAACTGTTCTCCCTTATCCCAATTTTATAGAAACATCCTCTATGAACTGTTGAGGTCATCCTGACAAAAGTGCACTCTCTACCATTAAGAATCAAACTTTCCCCATGCCACTTACAAATAATATAATGCTTTCCACATAGTGTAATTAAACAGATAGGAATTTCAATGCTGAATGTCAGACATTTGTGTAAGCATATGTGTGAGGGGGGCTTGCAGTTAAGTGGATAAAAGTTTTAAACTGCTATGACACCACAATCCCTAGGTCGCACCTTTCACATACACAACACCTTTGCAACACAAAGTTGCAGCTATGCATATTGCTTGTTCACCAGTGAGTACAATTTTCTATACATTACATAAAGAAAAGTTAGATTTTTTTTTAGTCATATTCTGTTCACAACTGTCTAAATTAATGCTTCTGATAAGAGTGTCATAGATTGAAAAAAATATCCAGTTTATTTTTTTAGAGGGAATATAATGTAAACATTTGTTAATGGGGGGTGTTTCCATTTTTCAAATGACATATTTTGTGGGGCAGAAATAAGAGCACATGATTACAAAATGATATTGTCTGTGTACACCCCTGGTGCTACATATTGATTTGGTCATTCTTTCACAGGTGAATTGTCAATATTTAAATGTCAGCCATCTCCGGTAGTGTTTTAATATCTTACTCTGTACTCTAGAATGTGTAAATAGATAGGTAACAGGTCTGAATGCAGCATGCTTTAACAGGTCTGAATACAACATGCTTTATACCCCAGATGGCTGTAAAACTCATTTAACCAGACACTTGTCCTTGGCAATACACTGCTGTCGTCATCTCTTGCTAGATCCTGTATGTCTCAGTTTGTACTCAGTATACTCTTGTGCTGCTGCCTGCTGCTGACATGCTGTATAGGTGGTGTAAGTGGATACGTTTGTGGTTTGAGTCTCTCATTGCTTAAATAGTATGACTGTGATTGCTGTCATATACCAGTGGCCATCTCACAACCACCGTTATGTATACTTCTAATTATGAAAATAATTTACAGTGGCATTCTGTGACACTAGAAAATCCTAGCATTCATATGGAAAATAACTTTTTGGCCTAATAATAATTAAGAAAGCTACCATACCTGCATTATCTCACATTTGGACTGTGAATTCTCCTGTGTTGCATGACTTTGATACTGCGCTTTGTGGGTTGTGTAATAAGATCTTTGAGGCCAGCTGTGAGTGTATCTTTTACCCTCATTCTGTCAAAGACATATATGATGTGTACCTGTACAATGTTATTGTGCATTTTGGCCAGTTTTTAGAATAAACATCTAACTAGTAAACAGTGGTGATGTCATCCACTTAACTGTGCATTGTCACAGTTGTAACTCAACATGTCATTTGGCACTTGTGATTCGGGAACTGATCTTTACCTTATGATTTGGGTGGTTAGTTTAAATCCAGACGTTACTGCTTAGACTACATTGTGTCAGTGTTATTGTGACTGCCCATGTTGCTGATACTGTTGTCAAACAAATTTGCTTTGTCCATGTAGAGATGTTGATCCCTCTTACAAAAAGTTATGATAATTTGTCACATACTAATGCTTTTATTCAGAATAATGACATGTGATTACATTTTCCTTACATAACATATCTAGGAAGTGTTATCCTCTGGCACAATGAAATGAAATAACATGATGTATGTTGTTAAATTAGTACAGCAGTTACAGTCACACATATCCCTTGCAACAATACATGATGTAATGTCTTCATATGCCAATATAACTCACAACTGTAGCGATTTCTATCATGGTGCAGTTATCATGTACAATATCATGTATTTTCTGTTGTCAAATGTTCAGTGCCTGTTAGCATTTTGTGGCCTTATACTGTAATACATGAATGGCATCTGCCACAGTTATAATGTGTCCGTTTACAGTGGGAGAAGCCTGTACCACACCTTTTATCTCAGAAAATAACACACATACATCTGATGCAATAAGTTAGCATAGTTGGAATGTCACAATAGTGTTAAGACTTCTACTGTGGTGTTTGTGGTTGATCCACATATTATTAGTCAGTAGAGCCACACAGCTTGCTGTTCAATTCCTGAAAGGGACAACATTATATGAATGTACTGATGTTACATAATCATCATTGTTTCTAATTATTTTCATTAATTTTTATGTTGGACAATGATATGTCATCACAGGTTGTGATTGCATGACAATGAAATGGTGATTCAGGACATGTTGTGCTGTGATTGCTCCTGTGGCACATGCATTAAGTACTGGCTTATACACCATATCTACATAGATAGACTGTGGTTCAGTTCTGAAACAGCGTATTTTGTACATGATGGAAACAGCTTCCTTGTCAAAGAAGCACTGATATTGTAATGCTCACTGATGTGTGGATAGTAACATCTGTAGCTCCTTTCTAGCATTCTGATTAAATCTGACTGTTCATCTTAAAGTTATAACTCTTGTCTTTTGCACTCATTCAGTTCAGGTATTTATGACAGTCTCCATTGCTATCTGATGAGCCACATTCAGTCACTACAGAGTTCTATAGAGAGTGTTGAATAATAGGCAGGAGTTTGAATCTGGTAACATCAGTCTGTCAGACAACAGTGGCTTACACGCAGGCAATAGTTATGGCATACTCAAAAGGCCACCTTTTTCAGGCCTTGTCCTACAATGTAAGTCATCCATATATCTTCTATGATAGGAAAGTGCTGTAAGCCCTTCAAGGGTGTTCTTCATGACATGACTGATATGTGTATTCCTCTGGTGGCCATGATGTTATGTAATGTTATGTAGCTCTCATATCTATCCTGGTGTGTGTTTGAAAATGACATGATGCAAATGTTTCTTATGTCATTCATTGTTCACATGCATTACCTATTCCTGAGATAATTATGTTCTGGTTTGCATGTCTACATCCAGGCATGTCTTTATTACTGCAATTGCTTTTGTCACACTATACACTTTAATGGCAGATGATTATTATATAAATATTTGTTACTGTATGGCATGCTGCTAGGCCATCAGGAACTGTGACTGGTTCTCTGTTACAACACTTTCTATTCTGTTGCTGCTGTTAAATTACTGTTATGTTACTGTTCCCTGTAATCCCATGTGAGCATGCCCAATATTATGATGTTGGAGATGTTTGCAAATCAGTAGTGGAAAAACTGGGCTCATGACATGACATCTGATTGGTCTTGTCATTTGTCACTTATGTATGTTGTGTGTTATTACATTTTCATTTAGCATTTTCATAATTATACAACACTTGCTTGTCTGTTACATGGTCATAAGTAATGCACCTATTTGCTTTTGGTGCCACTGTCATTTCTTTGCAAAAACATGTCCATTTTTGATGTACTTGATGTTACACCTGTAAAGTCCTTTTGTTCCTGTGTATAGATGCTGAAGTGGAGAACATAGCTATGGTGTCAGTTTGCATGCATACATTCCCTGTATAAACATCTCACATGTAATAACTGCAGTGTATGCATTCATCAAATAATGCATGTTCTGGCCTTTCTAGCTGTTATCTCAACTCAGCATTTAATTAACATGCATATCACAGTTCACTCAGCCTTGTTACACTTCAGCTTTATATCCCTATTACATCCTTTATTAGCATGTCTGTTATGTGCATAACTGTGGGATTGTCAATGATATTTATTATCATTACATCAGTATTGCAGGATTTATGTCAAAAATGCTTCTTATGCACTTTTTCACATTTGCTTGGGTAAATGAGTACACTTTAAACATTTCCCCTTCCAAATTAATTAATTATGGAGGAAACAGAAATTGTGTACAGCTCCCACATTTTACTTACCCACCTTCTGTAGTCTTTGTCTGTACTTCCTCTTAATATGTCTGGGCTACAGAGTGTACTTGTTTTTAGCACTGCCACCCTGCAAGCCATTTTATTTTTATCCTAAGCTTATGCTTCCAAGCACCTTTCTGTGGCTCCAGACACTGTTGTTGACCACGGAAAGGTGCTTACAAATGTGTAGACGTGATAAGCAATATGTATGTTTGATTATCACTACTGCTCATCATGCTAACATACTTACATTGTGTAGGCTTAGTGCTGCACCTACATGATTGTAAACAAATCCTAGGAATATGATTTTCATTGTTTAAGGGACATTTAAATTATTTTTTGCATTTCTTGTGAGACATCAGAGTAATCATGTCCGGCTTCATTTTTTCTAAAATTTGAAAAGAATAGAATATAGTTTTTAGATGTCTCTGTTTACATAATTAATAACATGATTCAAATATTTGTGGAATAACTACTTCAGCAAGCTCTTTTTTGTTTGCTACTAGTACCCATGCCATACATCTTTTATATTCTCTTTCTTATGGTAAGTTTTTGAGTGCCAGAGATTTGTGTTTGGAGGAAGCTACATTTAAGAGGGTAGCCTCTGAAGTTAATGATAGACTTCTTTTGAAAGGCTGCACTAGTGGACAGATAAAGGTTTTGAATAGTTGTTCCAAACCATGTTTTAAAACCCATGTGCATAAAAAAGGTTTTCTAATAGAGAAACTGATGCTGTATATTTGTTACATGTTATGCTCCCTTTGTAGAATAGGTGGCATGGATTCTGAAATGTCATTAGTATTTTGTTACATCTAACAGTGCTTTGCACAAATTGAAATTGAATGATTCTTATAAGAATTAATTACATATTGGTTTCCCTTTGGAACATTCTGTTACGGAGGGTGAGGTGGCTCTAACATTTAACTAGTGTAAGGCATGTCATCTTGCGTTTATCTGGATATTAGCATTTAATATCAGTGATTATTGTTTTATGATTCCAGGTAATAGTAACTTATCAAAAAACAGTGATCTATGGCCTAAGATGCTCCTTTAATAAATATAATCTTGGGTAGACCATGAAAAAAGCACATTAGGGATATTAGGATTTTTTTCAAAGACTAGTCTACACAAGTCCATCAGCCCTACATTTGTTTGAAAAGCATAGTCAGAATCATAGAGATTTAAAATTGTTTATGTATGTTTGTCACCATATATAATGTTTATGAGCTTGTGGTACACAAAGAAGCTTGATACATTTTTGTATATAATATATTACAACTAAATGGTTTAAATAATTTTTTTGTAGTTTAATAGCGATACAAAATCATGTAATATTGCTTTAAATAAGTTATAAACCTCAGGTTTATGAAAGTTAATTGGTTAATTAGAATCACGGTAATTATTTAAATATTTTTTAATACATCGGGTTGTTAGAAACTTGTAAGACGTAGCCAGAGTGGTAGTTCATTAGTTATTTAATAAAAGTGTTGGTAGTTGCTAATTTGCCAAATAAATTAGCTTTATTGAACTTTTTTTTTTCATTTTGGCAACTGATTGGTGGAATTGTACTTATTACCATTAGCTGTCTTAGCCCCTCTATAAAAAATTTTGGAAAAGTTACATACCGTTGCCTCTTCCAACATCTCCGTGACAATAAGCTGCTCTCCAAGACACAACACTGACTCCATCCATACCATAGCACATTAACTGTCTTACTTAACTTTACCAATACCTTAATTGTCAACAAGAAGGCAGGCCACCTAGTATTATCTCTCTTTCTTGACCTATCCAAGGCATTTGACACTGTTTCAAACCAACAACTCCAGAAAGAATCATGTTCTTTAAACCTCAGTCACACAACTAACTATAGTTACTTATCAAAAAGGTAGCAACTGTTAGGTCATAACAAGATTACTCACTTTTCCTGCTGTTTTCAGTTAGTGTCCCAAAGGGATCCATCTTAGGACCTCTGCTCTTTAATATTTTTATAAAATATCTCCACCCTACTACCAAACACAATGTCATGGCACAGTATGCAGATGACTAAACTTATCTGCTCAGCCTCAAACCTAGCAAAGGTACTAAAAAATACGTAACAGACATTCTCATCCATAGAATCATGGCTTCACGGTTCCCAAATGTTTTTAAATGTAAAGGAAACCAAGTTAATGAGAGTTATGCCTACACAATTCTTATACCAAAGTTGTAGCGCTCACATGATGTCAGCAAACAACATGACTTTAGAAATATTATCTCAGAATAAATTATCAGGTGTTACACAAGGTGAAAATCTGCTTTGCTCAACATACTGTGTAAAGATTTAAATATAAACACCAGAAATTGCATTCTATCTAAAGTGTTAAACCCTGTCTTACAGGGACAGGTAGAAGAAACATTGCATCTGCCTAGCTCTTTCTATCAGTGTTTCATGCATCACCCATCCTTACAAATCAGTATGTCACCTGTAAGACAAAACTTGAGAAATCTTACAACAAAATATCAGACCTCGCTACCAATTTCACTCACAAAATTTTTTATTGCCAGGTCATGAAACAACTAATTAGGCATGAAATTCCATACTACCTATCTTACACACAGGTAATTACCAACAACCTAATCCATAAACCCAAGCACTAACCTTTCTTATATAATACCTTACAGCACTACTTACAAATGAGGGATCTCTGCTCAAGTGACATATTCCTCCTCATAACTATCATATCTAACAATACTGCAGGGGCTCACTCTATTCTGGCTATGTCTCAGGACTCTGCAGCACCATCTCACTCTAAGTAAAACAAATATGAAAAACTGAAAAAACATGAAACTTGGATTTAAAACAACATTTTAACTATTCCTGGTTGTATTACTGCTCAACACCAGGAAAATGCAGCACAATCACACCACTTAAGCAGCCAACCAGATATGGTTTACTTTCATAACAAGAGTGACGTCTGAATAAACTGCTTTTGACTCACATAGTTCTGCTGACTGAATGAATAAACAACTTTCTTGCATGTTTATCTGTTTCTCTTTTCTAACCTAACTCTTGTATGCATTACAGTTTCTAATCATACTTTTTTCTGACAAAATCTACTTAGACTTAGCCTCATTACAAGTATGTAAAAAAGTGAATCAATACTCATATGTAATTTATGTATACATAAAAAAAATGAGCTAATACTCTTGTGCTTAATTTGTATATATATATATATATATATATATATATATATATATATATATATATATATACACACACACTTAAACTCCTCCTCATAATCCTGAGATTTTTACTAAATCTGTATGTACTTGACTTGTTATGTTGTTTTAAGTATTGTAATAGGTATTGATGAATTATCCTGTTTAGGATTTACAACACATATGAGTATTTCTATCTGTGGTTTTAAATTTGCATTATATATTGTTATTTTTGTTAGGCTTTTCTCCCAGAATTCTCCTGAAAAAGAATATTTTCCCCATCAGACTATCCATGTCTACAAATGCAAAATAAAATACATACATAAAAAAATAAATAAAGAAAATTAAAAAAAAAAATTGTCAGTTTTTATTTCATTCTGATATATCTGAAATTACTTTATTTGGTTATATATAAGTAACCTGCACTGCCTGAACAAGTCATTAATATGGAGCATTGACATAATACAACTAATTTTGCACATTGATCTGCTTTTATCAAAAAGGACAGTCTTAGTGAATTTCTTAGTATGCAGGAGTAAACACATTATACAAAGTAATCCCTGTACGCAATTCACACAGTTCATCTAAGGCTTCTTCTCTATTAAGAATGAATCATTTGTATCTTTAGAGATAAGAAAAAAAGAAAGAAAGAAAACACTTTGTGCATCAAATTCAGTTGCACGATTCATTTGTTAGAGTTACTAGATTTTCTGTCTTCAACAAAACCTTGCTGCTAATGGCCACTGACCATGATTTTAAAATGTGGTCATTCAACTCACATACACAGTTACAAGCATAAAGGTATTTGTGACTCTAATGAATCATTATATATATATATATATATATATATATATATATATATATTTTTTTTTTTTTTTTTTAATTTGTTCCAGGATCTGTGACTAAATGTGCAGCATTTAGCCTACACAAGTGTTTCAGGTTCATTGTCACTGGATTACATAAATCATAGACTGACTGGCTCTGTACTGCAGACCTTGTTATATCAACTTGTTTGACTGAAGAGAAATGTCCTGCTGTGCAGTGCAACTTGAAATGCAGGCCAGCTCATAACTTATCTGAGAGTTCTTATATGCATGAACATTTGTACATGCTCAGTTGAATGTTGATGCATTAAAACATCCTACCACAATATGGTCATCTGTGGAGATGTGCTGATGTTAATACTGCCTGCTCAGGAATTGTGGCACTGTTGTTTGGCTATAACCAACAAATGAAGCAATAGTCCATCAGTCTGTGTGTGTGTGTGTGTGTGTGTGTGTGTGTGTGTGTGTGTGTGTGTGTGTGTGCATTTCTTTATCTATTTATCTGTGTGTGTGTCTGTGTGCATGTCTTTCTCGATCTATTTATTATCTATTTATCTATCTGTGTGTGTGCACGTGTGTGTGCGTGTGTGTATGTGTGTGTGTGTGTGTGTGTGTGTGTGTGTGTGTGTGTGTGTGTGTGTGTGTGTGTGTGTGTGTGTGTGTGTGTGTGTGTGTGTGTCTGTGTCTGTCGGTGTGCATGTCTTCCTCTATCTATCTATCTATCTGGCAGTTAATGGAGGGGAACCCCCTGTGGTTATAGTACATCCTTCCCTGCTCACCAGGTGATGTGTTGATGAGTACAGTCTATAGCACCCGGTACTTCACTGGCAAGCATGAGCGTGGCATCCAGGAATTTGTTTAGGATTCTGGATACCTGTATCTAGTATCCTAAGGGCTACACATACCTTTATTTCCACTGGGATGAGTTCCTCTCAGTTGACTCTGGGTCTTATTTGAGGGCAGCAGAGCTCACAGAGTTCTTGTAATGTGTCCCTGTCCACCATGTGAAACATCAGCCTGGGGGTTGACACTCTTCTCCTCTTCAGTCCAGGCCTATTGTCATCAGCACCAGCAGCATCAGCCGCAGGCTATTGCACATACATGTGTATTAAAGCTGCAGCAGCCCCTTGCATTGTCTCAGGTTATAAGTTCCTTAACTCTACTATAATGGTATTGCAGTAGGCAGAAAAAATGACTTGAGTCTACTTGACTGTTTTATAACCTGAGGAATAGCACTGCACTGAAAATCACCTGCTTCTGTGGCAACTAGCACCTATGAGACACACCTGCCCATATCAATGGGAAAAAAGGTAAATAAGAAGGTTACAGGGCCTTTACTTGAACCCTATGCCATCTGTACTTCAGCCCAAGCATATACATGTGGGGCTATAGACGTAGTTACATATCAGTTAGACAGACACTGCTATGTATTGCTCATTTTTTCTGCATTTGCACTAACCACTGCAGTGCATAAACACTATAGGATCCCTATACAAAGCGGTCTTCCCTACATGTTTGCACTTTTTTAGTGATTCAGTAAATCAAATGTGTGTAGACCTCATTTGCATAGTAACTTTGTAGAGAGGTCCTCTTGTATACAATTAGTAACTGTGTAGGCAAGGGAACTGCAGCAGAGAGGTATGCATAATACAAAAGGGACAACCATTTTTCCTTACATTTTATTGTATTCCACAGCTTACATACTCAATATGCCTATATTACAGTGTCAATGCTATTTTTCATGTAATTTTATATTTAGGATGTATACATTATTTACGGGTATAATAGTATGGTGGGACAAGGCTTCCATTTATTTAATAATCATTGTTAACACTGTTAGTTACCCTGTTTTTAGAACAAGAATGTCTAAATATATATTAATGCATGTATTTTTACATGCTAAGGTCAGTTGTCTGCTGACCTTAGTTTGGATTCTGTGTAGACTCTTTTCCACGGCTGTATTCCAAGTGTTTTCAGATACATGGCCAGAAGCTAAACAGAGTCTACACAGTTGCTTTACAGTTTATTGAATCAGTGAGGACAGCTTTGCAGGAGTGATTTACATGCTACTGAAGCTACATGGACTCTAGTAGTGTGCGCATGATTGCCCACTACTACACGGAATTTACTGAATCCCAAACAGTTCGTGCCTGAGTGCACATCATGGCATCATGAGCACATGGAAAAAATATCCGCTTATGGTTTATTGAATCCCAGGGTCTATCTTTATGTGAACTATTAATATATTTTAGTATTTATGGAAATATTGTAAATGCACTATCATCACCATAAAGATTACTTCTAGTGATAGCATTTCTATTTAAATAGTTCCAATAGCTTTTATAGTTCACAAATTATTTATATGTACTTATAAGTTGATTTTTCAGAAAATGCTTTAGCATGCAAGTATGTGTTTAGGCTGCTAGATGTGTGACATTCCACACCACATAGGTGTTAATGAGCTAAAATCTATAATAGTGATTTGAGGTGATTATGTTGTCTACAACATCTTCTGTGACTCAATGTAGTAATGATGTGAGGCTACCATTTCAGTGCACTGAGTGTATGGTTCTAATCCACTGAGGGTGTAATGCTGTTGCACAATACTGCTTCTAGTCTTTAACTGTAGTCCATTGCAATGAATATTTTTTAGACCTTTTTTTAGAGAACTTAAGTGAATATACCTATCTAATGCTCTGATTTGTATACTATCAATGAACAATGCATGCATTCGAATCAAATATGGTCTCTAAAATATATGTGGCATCCATAGCTAATGCTTCACTTCGTGACTTTAAACACATTGAAAAATGACATAAGCATTCAGGACTGTGGGACTAAAATACAAAAAAAAAGAAACCTTTTGTGGTCAAATATTGTGCAATGCTTGACACAGAGCATCAGTGATAGATGCACCAAGGTAACAAAAATAACAATTTTGATATTATGGAAAAATGGATGAAAAAATAATTTGGTTTTGCTAAAGACTTCATAACCATCTCCTGACTGAGCAACAGAAATCAGTAATGATAGAACCATAAGTTGACATGCACCATCTGTGGCTCATTGTACTCCAGACGGGATGTACAATTTTGCAGTAAGGTATGTGGAGGGTTTGTACCCCCTGATTAGTTATGCTTGTTTAACATTGTTGATATTACAGTTCTCCTTACCATTGATTGCAAAACTCCCTGCAAATATGTGCTGTCTAACAACTTTAATAGAAATTATTTTGTGGCATATGTTAAGTATTAGACAGGTCAAGAGACTGAGAGTTAGGCAGGCAGATTTGTGGCTGCATAAACAGTGGTTGTGCTGAGTATGCTCATCTCATTTGTTTATGAATCACTCCAAGTATACATGCTCAGGAAGCTAAATCTGTCAAGTTAAATGCAATTGATATCCTATTACTCACCATTTTAAGTTATAGTTACTGTTGATCTTGCATTCCCAACAGGAAACAGATGGAAGGACTGCCATGTTCACATCTTTAAGTGTCACTGAAGCCATAGCAGTACAGTAACAGTTTTATATTTCGTCTGGCATCCATTGCAAAAATGTGATTCTCCATGTTTCTATCATTCCTCAAAAGATGGAAATTTCTTTGGGTGCCAATTCAGTGCCATTTTGCCTGACACCTTTGAAGGAGAGAGTTATGTCTGGAAAAGGAATGGTTGTACTCTTTTCTGAACACAGATGGGGTATGAAGATTAGAGCAAGAACTTTTTGGATTTACTTGTAAGTGCTACAGCCACAGGCTCCTGTTTGGGGGAGTTTCTGAACAAGGCTGATGCCAGGAATACCATGCCTGAGGTTGCCACCCAAACTACTGGCATGCCATACATAAGGAAATAGTACCGTCATCACCAAAGTGATTTAAAACACAGAAACCCTGAACTCTTTGGCCAATGGGAGGAAGAGGTTTGAGTCGAATCACCACCTCAGTGCTGTAAGCATAAAATAATTGATCCTTCCTAACACCTTGCATATGCATGGCACCCTACACATACTTTGTTATGCTCTATCTACATCTGTGCCACCCGTGTGTCTGAAAGGAATCATGAGATGCATAAGGAGTGAATGAAGCACCTAATAGAGTGCTTAGGGAAATGTAGCTTCTGATGTGAAAGATGAGTGTGTGTTCAGTCCAGCAGTGTTAAAAGAGGATTACAGGCTGGGAGAAAAAGAAAATCAATTTTTGTTATGTTTTTAATATTTTAGTTTCATAATAATCATTTTGAGGATATTTATCCTATATTTGTATACTATCAGGGCAAGAGCCTGAACTCTTTTTTATTACATAAAAGTAAACTTTTGTTCCTTTTGAGATGATGCTCAGAGAGCCAAAAACTTTGGCAGTGTACTGTAACAACAAAAACAATAATAACAATAATAATAATAATAATAATAATAATAATAATAATAATAATAATAATAACAACAACTACAACAATAGCATTCTGCTGCAAGTCTGGAAATTGAAAATCAAAGCTCTGCTGCAATCAAATTTAATTAATAATTTATTTTATCCATATGTGATCAGACAGCTAAGAAAGATTTATAATGTTGATTTCAAACATTGGCTGTGGTCAGGTAAAAGCTGTAAGCATTTTACAGAAAATGTGCAGAATAATAATCAGAAAAATGCTCCGTGAAGAACTGTCATAAAAAGTTTTTATGGTGAGAAACCAACTCATTTTAGTTTACATATAGAAGAAAGTGTTACCTAAACTCCCTAATCTTTATTATAATTACCTCCATGGTTGTTATTATGCAGGTAAAAGGGACATACTTTGTTTTTCACAGAATATCACATTTAAATTGACAATTTCATCCCTGACATCAGACTAGCAGTTCCAAAAACAATGTACATACATTTCTGAACTTGAAGCACCTGTGTCTTGGACAAGGCAATGTATACCCTTTTGCCGATATGCCTAAGGGAAAGATGTAAGCAAGACACAAAAAAGGAAAAAGTTGCCTTTTTTCCTTTTTCCTTTTCATTTTTCTGCTGTGCTGTGGCTTGACTGATTTAGGAGTGGTGCAACATTAATATGGATGATGGAGAATGTTTCACTGTCATTCTGGAGTAAGAAACAAGTAATGATGAATTTGGTTGTTTGACTGGAATATACAAGGAGTGGCCAGAAGCTCAGAACTATAGAACTGTGTTGCTATGAAAAGGAAAAAGAAAAATATATTTTTTTGAAACTCAATAAACTAATAAACAAACAGGCTTTCTATTTAGCTTGTGGATACCATTCTATCCAAACTAATATGATTTTTTTAATACACACACGCACACACACACACACACACACACACACACACACACACACACACACACACACACACACACACACACACACACACACACACACTCTCTCTCTCTCTCTCTCTTGCTTTAGGGCCACACAATAACCAGAACATTTCTGGGAAGTGACAAGAAACCAGAGTAGCAAGTGAAGACACATTCAGATAACTGGAAAGCATACAAATTCCACACAGGTTATGACAAGAAATGAGGACTGAATCCAAGACATCAACTTTATGAGCCAGAGATTATTGCAAATAATCCATATTGCTGTCCAGTTTAAAATAATGCTACTAAATCCAGATACCATGCAAGGATTAAAGAAAGGATTTGCTTCCATAATAGAATGTTTGCAGAACTTCCACTGCAGGCCATGGAACACCAATACCCAATGACCTGAACCATGGAAATGTAATTGCTGAAGCACAAAATGGTGAAAAGCTAAAATGTCAGTTAAGTTAATCTAACGTAAGCCCCCCCCCACAATTATGTACATCAGCTCCATGATTGCAACAACTTGAATAAAGGAAAATTCTCGACAAAAACGGCATCACTGTCTATGCACACATAAATCTCACGAGCAATGATATCCTATGGAAAGTAAGATTCTGAGATCTTATCCTCAATATCCTGAACCTCATACAGTTGACACATAAGGAAAAATACTTCACCCACCTGTAAGTTATCCATTTACAGAGCAAAACTGTTAAGGCGAGAGTTCAGTCAAAATTAAAATGGTGCAAACTTTTTACATTTTCTCTTCTGTTATTAATTTGTCAACATCCAACTAAATTTAGCTATCTGTTTAACTTTTTTATTGTATGCCATTTAGCTTTCAATACTGTTTTGTTACTCATAGTGCAAAGATGGACAGAAAACAGATTAAAAGAAAAGGGAATACAGTTTTTTTATTTCTTACTATGTATATTACATTCTTGTTTGACCCCATTTATGAAAGAGTGCATGAAAATCCTATTTTTAAACTGGGAAGATGGCAAAAACTTAATATTGATTCAAAGTTAGAAAATCCCCCGGATTCTGCAAGCATTGCTCGGCATGCAGGATTTGTGCAGGAGCTCTAGCAGTCTGCCGTGCAATCCAGGAACAGCCTGTAGTGGTGTGCACGAGTGCTCCTGCACTAGTCCTGCATGGACTCAGCCCCAATATGCAGATTACCCCATTTGTAGGAGAAATCCATGCAAATGAGGTGAATTTGCAATCCAGGAAGCTGATAACCGGGTGTGCAGGACTAGTGTAATCTGTAGAAATGTACTCGGTTAGTAACCAAGTCCATTTCTGCAAATTCCAAAACGGAGCCGAGACAGATCCAAATAAAGGATGCATACCATTCAGGAAGCATGACAATGGCCAAATATAAGGCCATTAGCAATGAAAACAGTTTAAAAAATTAAAAAAAATCAACTTTTATTTTGTTTTAGCCACTCTCGGCTGTTTAAGCATAGGGCAGCTGTGTGCAAACGGGATTGGGCTAAAAATAAAACAAAACCCCCCAAAAAAGCATCTTAAACAAATCACTATTCTGCCATTATAGTCAATAGCAGGCAGAAGACAACATGGCCAGTGTGTAGTGGTTGCTAAGGGGGAGGCTCAGTGTGACACATGTAACTAAGCATTAGCAGGCAATCCTATGCAAATGAGGGGAATGATAGTGAATCTCAGTTTTCCCCAGCATTCTAGTCAGGTCCCAACACTGTAAAAATAGAAATAGCTTGGTGCAAACCTAGGTGTTAGCTGACATCATGGGTGTGAGTGTCAGGCATACTTAAGCGGACTGGAGCCCTGTGGCTTGAGTTTGCTCTTAGCTTAGCAGAGCTAAGCAAGGGGGTGCGTCTGAGGCTGACTAGCACTCTTTACATTGCCTAAGTGGGTGTGCGTGCTATGCTCCAGGTTTTAAAGAGAAAAAAAAAAGTAAATCAGGAAATAGCAGCTTTGTGCACATTTGAGCACTGTGTTTGTGCGGCATGCCCCCAGGCTTACAGAGAAAGGCAATGGAAAGGGAAAACAGTAGTAGGAAGTTAATCCAGGAGAACTAGCATACCTGGCAGGTGAAATGTATCAGAATCAGCGAAATACACATGCAGCAGACCAGCCCAACCCAGAACACTACTATAAACTATGCAAACACCTTACCCTCTGGTTTTTCCCACAAACTCTACACCACCGGTGTATACAAGTAGGGAACTTTTAACAAACAAAACAACAAAATGATAGGGGCTGTGATAGCTATCATACAACAACTTGTGGAAGAAGCTGAGGGTGGTCAGGATGTGAATGTTGTCGACCAACCCACAGTGAGGAGATGGTGGAGAGTGTACAGACCCAGGGTAACCTACCAGGAGCTACATGAGCTGGAGATAGTAGAGCGCTATATGGTGGACATGGACCTCCTACAGCAAATTGTTGAGAAATGCTGGCCATGCCTGACACACAGAACTAACAGAGGGGAACTCATCCCAGTGGATACCAAGGTATGTGTAGGCCTAAGAATACTAGCTACAGGTACCTTCCAAAGGCCAACTGTAGATATGATGGGGATCTAACAGGCATCAGCATCCAGGGTACTCCACCTCTTCCTGGATGCCATGTCAGCACATGCCGGTGAGCAAGTATATTTCCCCAACACCCGTGAGGCATTGGCCAGCAATATGCAACTGTTCCACAAAATAGCAGAATACCTTGAGGTAGTGATTGCTATAGACTGCATGCACATATGCATCAAAGTATCACCTGGTGAGCAGGGTGGAGTCTTCATCAACCGCAAGGGCTTCCCCTCCATCAACTGCCAGGTCATGTGCGATGCCCAGGGCATAATAATTAATGTGTGGGCTGGCTGCCCTGGAAGCTATCACAAATCTTGCATTTGGCATCTGACGCAGCTGTACCACAGATTTGTCAATGGGGACATCCCTTACGGGCAACTAATGGGGGATTCTGGATACACACTGGAGCTGTGGCTGATGACACCCATCAGAAATGCACACACACCCAAATTCATAATGATGCACAAGCACAGACCGGTGCCTGAACAAATCCAGCAAAGCCTTGCAGTACTCACCAGCTACATGTACCCAAATTGTCATCATATGTGCCATACTACACAATATGATCCTGCGGAAACAGCTGCAGCAGGGACAGCATAGGGTAGGCCCAAACAGCCCCCCCCCACCATTGCCAAGGCCTGCACAGGCACAGAGTGACTCAGACGAGGAACAACCTCAGCCTGCCCCAGTAGGCAGAAGGAGGTGTGCCCAGTATGCCCTGGCCTTGAAAAACAGGCAACACATAATACATACACTAACACAGGAGGGTCCTGGGGAATAACATGTCTCTCTGTCTCTCACATACAGTAAAAGGGATGCCAAACATGACACTATCTGTGCTCAACCATGTGTAGGGAGTGCACTATGTGCATCCAACATAGGCAGCTCTGCAGCACCACCCTCAATACTAGGAAACCCACAAGGTAAGTCACTCAACGTACCAATTGCTGAATGGAGTAGAACGTGTTGTTACCTGTATCTATGGTATGGATGTAAGCATGCAAAGGAATCGGGTGGCTGAATGGTATCCCAACATATAGTAGACACCTATAGTGTCACCAGGAGACCTGTAACAAATACTGGTGTCACCAGAGTACCCAGTACTACACAGGGTGATAAAATCCACTGCAGGAAATGTGCTGGTCCACATGTGTGTCCATATGACTTACACATGCCAGTCATGGAGGTTCTCATACCCAACAACAGTCCCAGCCAGTAGGACAGGTGTAGACAAACACAAACATAGGCTGTGCTATGGCCTCTCAATGATGCCTATGGGTAACCCCCCCCAGGCCTATGACCTGTAGTACACTGATATGACTCCAGTCAGCATGATAGGTTAGAATACAGAATGAAATGGATTACCTGACATGCCAGTACAGTCATAGCAAATGTGCGCAAGTGTCAGGTGTGCCCCCACATCCTATGTAGAAATGTAAAAACAGTCAAGTGCCCCCCCCCCAATCCTGTGTATAAATGTATTAACAGTCAGGTGTGCCCCCAGTCCTGTGTAGAAATGTAGAAACAGTCACGTTTGCCCACCCCAATCCTGTGAAGAAATGTAGTAACAGTCAGGTGTGCCTCCCCCACTCTTATGTAGACATGTAGAAACAGTCAGGTGTTCCCCTTCCCCCAATCCAGCGTAGAAATGTAGTGACAGTCAGGTGTGCCTCCCCAATCCTGTGTAGAAATGTAGTAACATGTATGAGTAGGTATAATACCAGTGGAGCACAGATGCCCAGAGGTGGCTAAGGTAGCAGGATAGGTTGTAGCATTTGCACAATATCCAGATCTGTGAGTATTAGGTTTGTGTGTATTTCATATTGTGTGAGAGTGGTCAGTATGTATGCATGTTCAGATAAGACCTGGTGGCCATTGCCCACTACTGCTGATGACAGGGACAAGCCCTCACAACTGCAGTGCCAAAGACAATTCCCACCAGTATAACACATGCTAGCAGTAAGCCATTGTAAATGTATGGTGGTAATATGTGTCACCATTTGAAAGACTGACATGGCATGGCTGTTGGGCTAGATATACAAGCAGTACACAGGGGAAAGTACCCCAGACATACAGTATATATTGTGTCACTGTGAAATGGAGACACCCTTGGAATTGTACATACAGGTATGCATCAGATTAACTGGTCCTGTAGTAGGGATACCGGTGATGTCTGCCCGAACACTTGGAGATCACAAAGGAGGTAGGACTGATGTATTGGGAAACAGACGATGTACCTGCACATGTCAGCATGACTGGAATGCCCCATGCATATCTGTGTGTCAGATGCAAGTAGTGTTCTTAGCACACATGCACCCAGCTTACGCAAACACTACCCACAGGTACCTCTCCGGTCATATCCCTGCTGTGGGGAATGGGTACAACATGATCCCACCTGTATATGGCAATGGTGGAAGAATGCAGCATGCAGTGCAGGTATCCCATGCAGGTGTGTCCCTAGATGATCATAGCACCCTTCCAGCATCCACACCACCTGATCAAGATTGATAGAAGGTATTGGCATGAACACCTATCACACCTACCCTGTCACCCCAGGGGTATATACTGTATGGTGTTCTGACACTGTAGGACTGACAGAATGCAACAGCCTGACACATCTGGTCCACAGCAACACCTAATGGCCCACAGGCCTCTGCCTCACACGTACTGCCAATGCATGTTATGCCATGGACACCCAAATAAGAACATAACACACTCCACCTAAGTGATATGCAAGGCCATGTGGACAAACCACAGTAACATGTTCACCATTTCCCACTGCGTGAACTGTGGAACAACACTAACACACACCTGTGATGGGGTGATACCTTAGGGAAAGTATCAGAGAATGTATGCATAATGTATGGAAGAGGGAAGAATAACAGAGGGAGGGGTGGGAGCATGGGCAGTATGGAATGTGCAGGGCCCGACACCAAGCTGTGTGCACACACTATCCCTGGCTGCAAACACATAAATGGGTGGCAACACACCTGCCCATACACCACAATAGGGGTAATGTCCTGGCCCATGGCCCCTGCCTCTGGGTAACCTGTGTGAATCAATACAGCTGTAAGGCATTGCCACAGGAAGATAAGTCCATGCTGTAATGTCGATAGGTGTACAAGTATGGGATCCTGTGCCAGCACTGTATCAAGGTGCTGAACCGGCTACACAGATCCAGCAGCATGTGTCTGCAACTCCCCTCCAGAATGGCATAATGTACCGTGAATACGTAGGTGTTCGCCCACAATACCGGACACAGCTGCAGTCACCCTTGTCCACCAAGACATCACTGAGAACAAGAATGTCAACCTGACAGTACATGAGGACAGTAACATCACAGTGTATAACAGTACACATGTCTGAATATCTCTGCTAATAACAGTACCATGCAGCTGAAGCAGCACAGACACAATCACCTACAGTACACAACATCGTCTGCACAGTGTGTTCCCATATTCCAAATGATCAAGGGATACCCTGCAGAAACAAGTTTGCTACCTGTAGGTGTACAACACAAAGGTCTGCATTGGAGTACAAACTACCTGGAATCCATCCACACATTCAATACAGAAGGCCATGCTAGGCATGCTCACACACTTAGAGAAATAAAGGCAATGTTAGACAACAACATACTGAAAGGTCATACTGGGCATACTCACACACTTAAACAAATGAAGCCCATGTCTGCAAACAACAGTGGACCATACATATCTGGGCATTTGCAGAGATGTTAGTGCATACACTCCTCAGTATGCACCAGTCATGCCTTGCACACATAGTGGATAGGGATACAGACACATATCCAATGACAACACACTATAATAAGCCAAAAGTAGACATAGATGTGTGAAAGAGAGTGGCTGTGGCAAGGAGCCATCCATTATGAGGCCTGTCCCACCCAGCACACAGCCAAATTGCTACAACCACATGAGGCGCAAATGTCGCTCACTGTAGACATTAGCCAGCAATATCCATCAGCATTACAGACTATGTGGTGCAAGTGCTAGCTGTGCAACATGATTGTACAAGGAAGTAGTCATCTAGCAGCTGTATACAAGTACCTGTGGAATATAACCCTGTGTGTTCTTGTGTGTGGTGTGTCAACCTCTAGATGAATGGATTATGGCCCATGTGCACACATTGCCCTCACCATAGCCCTACTATGACAAGCCTACTGAGGTCATCCACTTTGAAATACACCCTTGGGAAAGGTGTAACCCAGTAATCTTTGTGGCTTGACCCATAACTGTGTACTGCTGCAGTGTGATAAAGTAGTAAGGTAGGAGTTCTAATTTCAGACATGGCAACAGTGTGTGTGTCTCTCTGTCTTGGTAGAGAGAATTGCTTTTTAGTCCAGTCACACTCACTACAATTCAACTGGCCCACTTTGGCAAGGCTGCTAATGTCATTCACTGTGGAATACACCTTTCATAAAGCTGTAGCCCTGTAATCTCTGTGGTGAGTCCTATACCTGCAAACTGCTGCAGTGTGATAAACTAGTCAGGTAAAAGTTCTACTCCCAGACATGGCAAGTGTGTGTGTGTCTGTCTGTGTAGCAAGCAATGCGTTTTAGGCTAGCTACATTCGCTACAATTCAAATGCCCTACCTTGGCAATCCTGCTGATATCATTCATTGTGAAACACACCTTTGGGGAAAGAGTATTTCAGTAATCCCTGTGGTGCATCCTATAACAGCTCCATGCTGTAGTGTGATATAGACCTCTGATAGGGGTACTGTCTCCACACATGGTAGTTGTGGATATTTTGTGTGTGTAGAGAGAGCAATTCTTTTTAGGCTAGTCACACTCACTACAATTCAAATGCCCTACTTTGGCAAGACTGCTGATGTCATTCACTGTGAAATACACCTTTCAGAAAACTGAAGCTCAGTAATTTCTGTGGCGCTTCCTATAACTGTGTAGTGCTGTAGCGTGATAAACTAGTTAGGTAGGAGTTCTAATCCCAAACATTGTGTATGTGTGTGTCTCTGTGTAGAGAGCAATGCTTTTTAGGCTACTTACACTCACTGCAATTCAAATGCCCTACTTTGGCAAAGCTGCTGATGTCATTCACTGTGAAATATACCTTTCAGAAAGGTGTAGCCCATTAATCTCCATGGTGTGTCCTGTAACAATATCATGCTGTAGTGTGATATAGAGCTTTGGTAGGAGTTCTATTCCCACACATGGCAATTGTAGATATTTTGTGTGTGTTTTTATATCTGTGTAGGGAGCAATGCATTTTAGGCTAATCACACTCAGTACAATTCAAATGCTCTACTTTGGCAATCCTGCTGATGTTTTTCACTGTGAAATGCACCTTTGGGGAAAAGGTACTCCAGCAATCCCTGTGGTGTGTCCTATAACAGATTCATGCTGTAGTGTGGTATAAAACTCTGGTAGGGGTTCTATTCCCACACATGGTAGTTGTGGATATTTTGTGTGCATTTCTATGTTTGTGTAGGGAGCAGTGCATTTTAGGCTAGGCACACTCAGTACAGTTCAAATGTCCTACTTTGGCAATCCTGCTGATGTCATTCACTGTGAAATACACATTTGGGGATGGGGTATTCCAGCAATCCCCATGGTGCATCCTATAACACCTTCATGCTGTAGTGTCATATAGAACTCTGGTAGGGGTTCTATTCCCACACACGTCAGTTGTGGATGTTTTGTGTGTGGTTCTATGTCTGTGTAGGGGCCGATGCATTTTAGGCTAGTCATACACAGTAGAATTCAAATGCCCTACTTTGACAATCCTGCTGATGTCATTCACTGTGAAATACACCTTTGGGGAAGGAGTACTCCAGTAATCTCTGTAGTGTGTCCTATAACTGTGTAGTGCTGGAGTGTAATATACTAGTTAGGTAGGAGTTCTAGTCCCAGATATGACAGGTGTCTGTTTGTCATTCGTATCCTGTGTGGAGGTGTTTGTTAGTGTGTAACAACTGGACTCAATGGAGAGGGGTTTTGCAAAATTTATATGGTGGCCCTAGTATATATCACAATGTATACTGTACAGGGATAACAGATGTGAAATATTTGAGACACTGTGGTGCAAATCCATACCCCTACATCTGACATCAATGCGAGCTGAACAACATTAGCAACCCTTGTATTACCCAGGGAACACTCTCAACACATGTCTCATACACACACACACACACACACACACACACACACACACACACACACACACACACACACACACACACACACACTTGCCTAGGCAACAACCGCTATGTTGGTAGTACCAAGAATATTGCCCACTGATAGTAACCATGGTGTGATTGCAGTGGGTTAAAGAGGGCATGGCACCCTGTCCATTAGTCTAATAGGCACATACATGCCAACAGTGCACCTCCCCCATGTTCCCCACTAGACACCTGCAACACCTGTGGTGCCATCAAATGTGACCCACAAAGGACATACCATGCCTGAAATACATGTCCTGTATGGACAGATGCCACTGACTCCAGGAAATACTGGTATCATGCTATCAATGTAGGTGCAGGGTCAACCTGCTGTCCATTAACAGTTCCTGCCACATGAGGCCAGGATTGGCACATCTGATGATAACAATCTGTGTACACAACATGGGCCAGACACCCCAGGTACAGTTCCACATGTCACTGTACAAGCATGTGGGGGGTGTTCACATCCCAGACACCATCCATGTCATGGACTAAGGAACACGTACATGGCAAACAATGCACAGCATTGGCCACACACAATAGTCACCCAGGTGACTGGATGGTGAATACAATACCCACCAATATGGGCATATCCAGACACTATACCCCTAAGCCACAATGCAGACCATTGGCATGTGGCCTGATGCCAAGGTATACCCATCACCTAAACTTGTATAGCCATTTGGCACAATAGACCACTACACACCGGTGAAGCAATGCACCCATGCATGTCAGTACTAGCACCTGTGTCTGTGTGTGTGTTGTATGATGCGTATGACCCCATTCACACTCACTACAACCCCCATTGGCATACTGAAACATGCTGTCTGATGTCAGACACCTCCACATACCATTTGCTCATAAAACCTCCATATGACCCCTGTGGTGCATGTGATACCTGCACAGTACTGTGTTGTGGCAATCCCACTGATGATGAGTTGTATTCCTGGCCCTGAAAAGTGTGTCAATGTGTGTGTGTCCATGTGAGAGTGTGACTGTGTTGATTCTGACACCTGTTCATGTGGTCAGGCACGTGTATTACACCTACCGTATAGCTACTATATCCCTGTAGCAGATGTCACTCACCATCACATATACGTTCTGAGGGCTCCTCAACATGTAACCTATGTGGTGCATCCAATAACAGCATAGACATGTAATAGCACTACATAGTCGTCAGAGATTTGATACCCTGTACTGGTAGGTGTATGACACAAACATGCTTAAGTTTTACACTCCCACCCCTCCCTGACTTTTTTTTGCCTCTGTCTGCCTCTCTCACTCCCTCTCTGGTGGATGTGGAGACTTACACCTGCTTTGCTTAGGCAGCACCATGTGTATTTTAAGTGATGGTCATGATCAGCGGATGGCCTCTGCATGAATTGCAGCCCTCCTCTAGCTGATTGCATGTGGAACAGCTGTGGTAACATTCCCATAGCCAATTGCATGGAAACACACTCCAATATCTAGGAACATCATTTTGGTGTTGGGCCTTTTCATTCGCTGTGAGCAGGAACTTGATCTGTTGTTTGGCAAACAGCATCTCAGATGGAGTGGGGATTTACCTCTAACAACACACACTGTGGAAACAGGCCAACACACAGGAGGGGGGTGTGCCTGACCTGACTACAGACTGTAAGTGCTGCTATACTGCATTTGGAGTAATGTTGGTTTAACAGGGTGTGTGTGGATATGGCTGTCCTACATGTTTTAATACCTGCCATGTCAGTGCTATGCTTATGAGGAAACCCCCATCTGTGGGGTCATCTGCCTTTTGTTTCATGTTTTACCCACAGAGCACCTATCTGTGAACTGCAGAAGGTAGTGTGAGCATTGCAGTCTGTAGATAGTGACAGATGTGAGAGTTACTGACTTCATATCCCTCATAGGACATATGTTGCAACAAACCCTGTTGCAACAGTAAATGTATGAGGTTATCACATCAACATGCCAATACTGGCCCTGTGTATGTGCCTCCAGCCACAACCCTGTCAACGTTTGTACATATATCATGCAGTAAGGGGTGCATATGTGCTTACACCATAATTAGTGACATTATTTCTGATAACAAGCCAGTGAGATATCAGATTGCTACACATGCTATGTATAGTAGGGGTTATATCTGATGACATAACCTGGACATTCTGTGGTTGTGTGTACAGTACTCAGGTCTGTGTACTTATGGTGAATGTCGATATTGTGTGTATTGTTAATATGGACCTTGGCCTGTGTACAGACTGTGGTAGATGTTATTGTTCTTGGTCCTGTTCTATCTGATGTGACATGCTACTCCACTGTGTTACCCTATCAGCTTACATATTTGTAGGGCCATACATGCACATGTCCCATACCACAGACAGGCATTGGACCACACTGTGTAGTGGCCCAGTATATGTAGGGTTAGTGTGTGAGTGGCACATATGAGGTTGGTGTTGAACAGATAGTCCATATACTGTAATATTACGCTAGCTTACCATATATGGCTGTGGCTGTATTCACATTTGTTGTGGTTATGCACTTTCACACAGGTGTATGTTACTCTGTGTTGTGGCATGCCTGTAGAGCCTGCTATATATGCAGGTGCATGTGCATTTCCATATAGGAAATGTAGGCCAGTGTTGAGTCAGTCTGCCTGTAGCCTGCACATTACTTTGTTACATGCCTAGCAGCTTAGTGTAATTACCCAGTGAGATGTAATGTCCAGATACTCACCAGATGTACTGCTGTCAGGCCACCATAACAGTAATTTATGTCAGACAGAGCAGTTAGATGTTGTACAGATATTTGTCAATATCTAGTGGGTAGTATGAGGCCATGGCACCTCTGTACTAGTGGTTATTATGTGTCAGGACAGACAGGGGTGTGTGAATGCATAACCTATGGGGGCAAATGTATACCAGTAGTTACATGTTATACCCATCTACATGGCTGTTAACCCCCACATTGTCAAGATTGGACCACATGTCTTTCACTAAGGGGTTATGTGTATACCACTGGACTGTCCAGAGTGTGTCAGACTATCCACCTATATTGGCCAGTATCTCTGCTGTAGTCTGCAGCAGCATTATGTGCTAGCAGTGGTACTGTACTATGATGTCCTTAGGATGTCTGTCACTAGCCAATGGCGCACATGTTAAAAGCAGATGTGACCTCCAACACACACCATGTCTGTAAAGACAATCCTTATTACAGTCACAATATTCCACAAATATACCTGCTATACATACCTGACATAACCTTGACTACGAAGTTGGGACTATAGGGGCTGAGGTAGGGCTACACTCCATGTACGGGACATATGGTGAAGATATATGTATATATAATTATACAGATATCTATATAGATACATACATGTATACATATCAACATGCATAGATAGATATGTATATGTACATAGATATACATATAAATACTCAGATATATACATATACATTGCAATATATGTCTACACATATACAGATAGAGATACATCTTCACATATATGTATGGATATCTACATATATATTGACAGTAGTAGGTATATCAGAATAGATATGTATGCACATATAGTTATTGATATCTACATATATACGAACATAAGTAGGCATATCTGTACACATAGGATGTGCATACATATATAGCTATATATACATATATATATATATATATATATATATATATATATATATATACACACACATATACATATATCTATATATACATATATCTATATATACATATTTGTATATGGGAGTGCTACAGAATCCTGAAAGCCCAAAATCCGGAAGAACAAACTCCTGAGACCAAACTCCTGAAAATTCAAAATCCTGAAAACTCAAAACTCTGAAAACCCAACATCCTGAAAACACACAGGATACCAATATGTATTATATTCCAGCACAAGTACATACAGAAAACAATAAAACACAAACCATATTCCTCTTCTCCAAGTATAAACATTGGGCATGCCCCCCTGCACCTCCATGTGGGGGGGGGCAGCTCTCCCCACAACCCTGCTACTTAAATATATCAACTCTGAGATTGCACTTAGTGTGCTAAAGTGCAATCTCTGAGTTGTTATATTTGAGTAGCAGGGGGGGTGCATGGGCCTTTCCCCCCTGCATATAGTTGAAGGGCAATATGTTTCTGTATGTACTTGTGCTGGAATACAGTAAGTGTTGGTATCCTGTGTGTTTTCAGGAGTTTGAATTTCCAAGATTCAGAGTGTTCAGGAGTTTGGGTTTTCAGGAATTTGGTCTCAGGAGTTTGGTCTTCAGGATGTTGGTCTTTCGGGATTCTGTAGCGCTTTGCTATATATATATATATATATATATATATATATATGTATATATATATATATATATATATATATATATATACACATATATATATATATATATATATATATATATATATACGTGTGTGTGTGTGTGTGTGTGTGTGTGTGTGTGTGTGTGTGTGTGTGCATATATATATATATATATATATATATATATATATATATATACATATATATATATATATATATATATAAATAAAACCCGGTAATCCGGTTTCCTCCCACATCCCAAAGACATGCCATACGTGGATTGGACACTCCAAATTGGCCTTAGGTGTAAGGGTGTGCATCTGTGTGCCTTCTGTGGAAGGTTGGGTGCCAGGCTAGCAACACAATACGTAAATCTCCAATGCCAATCATGAGCAGACAGGTGATCCGCTGTGGTGATGCCTAACCAGGAAAAGCCGAAAGAAGAAGAAGATATATATATATATACTGGTGTGGCTCGTGCTATAGGACTGCAAAACTGCAGCCCCCCCCCACCTATAGAAATAAAGAAAGAAGAAAGTAAAAAGATAATTGTGAGTCCCGGAACTCCACGCATGTGTGCTTGGAGTTCCTGGTACTCACAGAACTCCAGAGTGCTGTGTTAGGCAGTCCAGATAAGGGAGAAAGGCATCACTACCCTGCAGCCCAGAAGTCTGTGTGGTGACGATCGCACAGAACAGAAGGACACCAACTGCATTGCCTGCGGGCTGTAGCCTCCAGCCTACTCTCGCAAGGAAACCAACCAGCCAGGAGAACCGGAAACCAGCCGTTAGCTTGCGTGGGCTGAGGAGACTGCCTAGCAGGACCAAGAATTGAGGACTGCTGCTGTGACCGATCCGACTGCTTTCTTCAGGTGTGTGTGTGTGTGTGTGTGTGTGTGTGTGTGTGTGTGTGTGTGTGTGTGTGTAGTTAAATATGTTGTAGTGGTGTACCAGATAGCATTAAGTTAATCTCGCATACATTATGGGTGATATAGTTGACTTCAGTTGGTTAGAGTACACCTGTTTCTCTGTGAATCCTATGCTGTCATGTTTTTTTCATATGACATAACATTTGGAATGGAGTATTTGTTAACCAAGTTGCTGATGATTCAGTATTGCTTGGGTTAGTCATAACTGGTAATGCTACAGCATGTAGAGATTTAAAAGGCTGATATCATGGGTTGATAACAGAAAGACTATGTAAAGTCCTTCATATAGGGAAGAACAACTCTGTGGGTGACTTGTTGATGGACAGTACTAATATCCAAGTATCAGGCAGGACAATTACTCTGGTACAGCGGTAGCATTGTTACCTCACAGCAAGAAGTTCTCCTGTTTGATTCTTGGCTGGAGTGCCTTCTGTGTGGAGTCTGCATGTCCTCCCCATGGTTGAGTGGCCTCCGAAAGCCATGTGTGAATGGGTGTGCCTTCGCAGTAGGTTGGGCATTGGGCTGGCAACTTGGCACCATAAAAAGCGACTGCCAATCATTAACGGACCAGAGTTTTGCTGTGGCAACCCCCAACCAAGAAAAGACAAACAACAATTGCAAATGCAATGACGAATCATCAAGGGCATTGCAAAACGCTAACAGTGAGGCAAATAGAATATTGATGTTTTGCTTTAAGTAGAGCCAGTTCTAATGGAAAGGAAGCAATTTTGCCTGACCACAGCTTTCTTGCAAAGCTGCAGGTATAGTTCTGCATGCCCTTTGGAGGAAACGTTATCAAGACATAGACATTTATTTTAATGGAACATGTGCAGAGGAAGTTAGGATAAAAGGCATTGGAGCATTGTTTTATGAAAACAGATTTATTAGTTTAGATCTGTATTTATTTGAAACAAGAAAGGAAAGAGGGGACATGATTTAGGTTCAGATGTTTTAAAATAGAATCTTAAACATAGAGATAGTAGAATTAGAAGAGGAATTGGAATGCAAATAGAATGATGTATTTTTTTATTGTGATATAACAAAGCATTTCTTTACTGAAACTAGCTGACCAATGGCGTACACTGTCTAATAAATGGTACATAGTAAAAGAACAGAAGTGTTTGAGCATATTTGTGATAGGTGGAATAGAATGAGAGGGAATGATGGCATGGCTGCTTCTTAATGGTAGAAAACTCAAGCAAATTAGATATGGAATAGTCTTCTGTAAGCTGTGTGAGGATGTAAGATGTCTGCCTCAAAATGGTTTTAAATGAAATAGGGCTTAGTTTCTAGTGTGTGTGTGTGTGTGTGTGTGTGTGTGTGTGTGTGTGTAATGCCCCAGTTGCTGTATACTGGTGGCTAGAGAATACTCAGGCTTGAATGCTGTACCTTGGGTGCAGGTGGCAAGGGCCTGAATTCCCTACCCACCACCATTTGTAAATAATTTGCAGATTTTTGCCTCATATTTGTTCTGTTCCTCACAAAATATATGGTTTCTGTA
The DNA here is from genome assembly GCF_019279795.1 of Protopterus annectens. Classification (NCBI taxonomy): domain Eukaryota; kingdom Metazoa; phylum Chordata; order Ceratodontiformes; family Protopteridae; genus Protopterus; species Protopterus annectens. The sequence goes on along the minus strand of NC_056729.1, from coordinate 119,414,304 downwards.
TGTTTGTTTTTCCTTGTGAATTCAGTAGTGCAGTGGTCCCCTGGTAGCATTGTTGCCTGACAGCTACAGGTTCTCTGGTTTGATTCTTGGCTGGGGTCTCTGCTGTGTGGAGTCTGCATGTCTTCCCATCTTACAGAAACATGTGTCTGGAGTGTTTTCTCCCTGGACCTCTGCTGAAAATTGGATTTTGTTCCAAGTCAGACTTTCCTGGTTAACAAATGTCAAATAAAAATAACAGGCATTTGAATTTCAGACTTCATATTCTTCAGAAAGTACATGGTAACGCAAAACCTTTTATTCTAGCAATTTTCTAACATTATAACATGGATATTTGAAATTTGTCCCAATTTGTGGGACTGTATTCCCCCATTATTTGCTTTGTCCAGGTTTTTTGTGCTAAGGTTGAGAGCTATGGTGAGAGCTGAATTCACTGAATATGTTTCGGGGCTGTATTCCCCCATTACTGGCTTTGTCCATGTGATTTTGCTAAGAGGTTGAGAGCTATGGTGAGAACTGAATTCACTGAATATGTTTGGGGGGCTGTATTCCGCTTTGTTCAAGTGTTTTGTGCTAAGAGGTTGATAGCTATGGAGTGAACTGAATTCACTAAATGGTAGCCATTTAAGTTTCAGTCTTCCTCTCTTTCACAAAACAGTTGATTTGGCATAGTGGTATGTTGCTCTGTTTTGCACAGGGTCCCATGGGTTCAAGACTTGGCAGTGAAATGTATGGTGGTAACAAAGCATTTTATTCTAGTAACTTTCCAACATTATACAAGCAATGTTTAAAATGAGTCTCTGGATTTTGGGCTTTTGTTCCCCCAATAAATTTTGACTTTTTCCAGATTTCTTGTGCTGCAAAGTTCAGGGATACAGCTGACTGTTGAATAGATTTTACAAGGAGCTGAGAGCTGTAGGGGAACAAAAGTTTAGTGCTGCTTATACCGTGGCTGCTTGCATTTTTAATAGCAAAACAGGTACTGCACTTGTTTTTGATGCAGAAGGCTGTGGGTTCTACTCCCACAGTAGATAAATGCATTGCTGATACTGTACTGTATTGTAAAGGGGGTGGATGCTCCAGTCCTTTTTGGCAAAGATACCTAGTAACTATGAGCCTATTATCAGTTTGCCATCCATTTCCTATTGTGATATTACAGGTTTATCATTTTAGCAACCTCTTCATTAATTACAGATTTCTTTAATGTGGAATTATTTAGATAACTTTTACTTCTTCAGAGATTGTACATATTTACTGATACTGGTGGACTGTAGAAGTTTGAGTAGACTTTTATGATGGAAATGTTCTGAATTGGGCATTTTTTTTCATTATTGGTGCATGCATTTTGTTTCATTGTATACTGGAAAAATGTTCAAACAACTGTACTGTATTGTACAAGGAATATATTTTAATACAATCAAGAAGGTGTATCAAACAGCATGTGTATGGTTCATGTTCAAGGGGCCTATGATTTGAAAACAGCCCAGAGTTAATCTTTATCTGCCACTGGCAAAATGTATTTTCTTTGAATGTGGGTTTCAATGCTGTTTCAATGAATGTGAGTTTCAAGGGCAGAGAAGTTTTAATGCTAAGTCTATTTTCATTGTGAGACTGCATTGCTTTGTTTAGCAGATATCTATTAGTGTTTGTGCTGTAAAATGCAAAATAAAACTTTCAAATGAAATCCAAATCATCGCAGAAGTAAAGCAATATGCACCTTACAGTGTTTATGGTAAATGGGGTGAAATAACCAAGGAATGGGACTTTGGAATAGCTGCATGGGGGAGGCTCTATTTGACCATGATTGTGTGAGAGGGGAAGGGCAGCAAACTCAAAGACAGCCCTGGTTGAACTATTCCTCTCAACTGTCCAGATTTTTGCATAATGAATAGATTTTTGCTTCTTAATTTTGGTTTGTTCCTCATAAAATGTGATTTTCTGGCAAATTATTTAGGAATGAAGTCACTAAATAATGACAGACATCGAGTTTCAGACTTCACAACCTTCCGAAAAATGCATGCTAAAGCAAGACCTGTTATTCTATCAACTGTCTTAAATTTATACAAGAGCAATTTTTAGTACTGTTTGTATGCTCCCCCAATATATTTGGCCTTGTCCAGATTTCCTGCATTAAGAGGTTGAGGGGTACATGCAAATAAATTGCTTTATAGAATTAGGAATATCCAAACCTGTCAACTGTCCCCAATTTTGGCTCAAAATGTTGCTCTCCCCCTAATAATGCCTCCACAAAATGGCAATTTTGGAAGACAACGTGGAGGGTGTACAATTATAAATAACTGTAATGATCAGAGTTATAGATTACTTTTATTTCAGAAATGCATGTAGATGCTCTTATTTTGTCAGCTGCTCAAGTTAACAGTACTAATATTAAAAAGGTGTCCCTTCTTTGACAGGTTCCCAGCTGTATTGTGTGGCAATTTTATATTTTTGCATCACATTTTTGGTCTGTTTTTCATAAAATTGTGGTTTTCTAGAAAATTAGTGGCAAATCAATCATGTCGATGTTTGAATAGGATGCCATTTCTGTTTCTTTCTGTGCGTCTAAGATGTATGGATTTACTTTTGAACACTTTACTTTCTGCTGTATTTATGCAGAGCCGGTCGTCAGCAAATGCACTGTAGCAGAACCCAGGATTTTAGCAAGTGCACTTCAAGGTAAGGCAGAACACAGGATTTTTACTTTTTACCGTTTGGAGAACATAGGAGTTTAGCAAATGCACTTTAAGGTAAGGCAACACACAAATCAGATTTTTACTTTTTGCCGTTTGGGTAGAACACAGGAGTTCACTTTTAACACTTTATCGTTCAGCTTACTTTTGGGAGGAGGTGAATTTTGTTTGAGAAACTGCTTTCGTTTACATAACAGGAGAGGTTTACTTAAGAAACTGCTTATTTTACTTTAATAGTTAATTTGCAGGAGAAAATGTGCTTTAATTTACATACTGACTAACTTGCAGGCAGGAGAAAGTTCTGTGCTTTATTTAACAGGGAAACTGCTTTTGTACATGTATTTTAACAGCTACAGGAGAAAATATACTTTCATGTTTATGTTGGCTTACAGGCAAGAGAGTGTGCTGTGTTCTCTACATATTTAACAGAGCAACTGCTTTCTTTTTGTGTTTTAATGGCTGCAGAAGAACGTGCTTTCAGTTTGATGTACATATTGGCTTGGCTTACAGGAAGTGAAAGTGTGCTTGCTTATTTAACAGAAATTGCTTTCGTTTTATTGTATTTTAATGGCTGCAGGAGAAAATGTGCTTTCATGTTCACATTGGCTTACAGGCAAGAGTGTGTGCTGTGCTCTCTACTCAGAGAAACTTCTTTCGTTTTACTTGTATTTTAAGTTGCAGGAGAAAATGTGGTTTCAGTTTCATGTACATTTTGGCTTGGCTTACAGGAAGAGAAAGTGTGTGCTTGTGCTTTACTTAACAGAGAAACTGCTTTCATTTTACTTGTATTTTAATGGCTGCAGGAGAACATGTGCTGTCATGTACATATTGGCTTGGCTTACAGGAAGAGAAAGTGTGTGCTTATTTAACAGATAAATTGCTTTTGTTTTACTTGTATTTTAAAGGGTGCAGGAGAAAATGTGCTTTCATGTACATATTGGCTTACAGGCAAGAGAAAGTATGTGCTTTAACAGAGGCTGCTTTTATTTTGATTTTACTGCTGCAGGAGAAACTATGCTTTAATGTACATATTGACTTGCAGGCAGGGCAATGTGTGCTTTACTTTTTTAACAAGCTGCTTTTGGTTTACTTAACAGTTGCAGCAGAAAGTGTGTGTGAGAGAGACTGTCTGGAATGTTGGCTCATACATACTTTTGGTCTGTTTCTCTTAAAATTTTTGTTTTCTGACAAATCCAGTGAGAACTGAATTCACTAAATAATCATTGCCATTTAAGTTTCAGTCTTCCTGTCTTTCAGGAAATGCATGCTTGGTAACACAAAACATTTTATACTAGCAAGCAACTTTTCTAAGATCATACAAGCAATGTTTAAAATGTGTCCCTGGGTTTGGGCTTTTGTCCCCTTCCCAATCAATTTTTGGTTATTTCCAGATTTCTTATGCTGCATAGGTCTTCAGGGGGAGAGGAGTATAGTACTGCTTATAGTAAGTGTGTTTGTGTTGTCAGTAGACTCAGTAGTACGACAGGTAGAATGCTTACTTTTGATGTAGAAGGCTGTGGGGGTCCCACAGCATGTAGATTGCTGATACTGTACTCTGTTGTACTTTGCAGTCCTCAGAATGTTCTCTTTGGCAGAGATGGCTAGTAATTATGAACCTGTTATCAGTTTGCCATCCATTCCATGTTGTAATATTACTGGCTTTTTTTTTATTTTTTTTATGCGACATAGGCAATTTATATCTCAAGGGCAACAGGCACATTATTTGTAGATGAAACAATGTAATATTAAGTTGTTTGACAGCGGCAACCTCTTCATTAGTTACATATCTCCTTAATGTGAAAATATTATGTGACTTTTACTTCTGCAGAGATTGTGCATATTTACTGATACTGGTGGATTGTAGATATTACTCAGACTTTTATAATGGAAATGTTCTAAACTGGGCAGTTTAGTCAAATATTGGTTCATGCATTTTGTTTCATTGCTTACTGTAAAAGTGTTCAAAACAAAAAATTTAAAACGCACTGTAGCAAGTATGCGGTATTATACAAGGAATATAATTTAATATTGTCCGGAAGATGTATCAAAGAACACATGTAATGTTTTGTGTGCAAGGGGGCCTATGATTTGAAAACAGCCCAAAGCTAATCTTACCACTGGCCAGATGCATTTTCTTTGTGGGTTTCAATGCTGTTTCAATGAATGTGAGTTTCAAGGGCAGATAAGTTATAATGTTAAGTCTATTTTCATTGTGAGACTGTATTGCTTTGTTTAGCAGAGGTCTAGTAGTGTTTATACTATAAAATGTAAAATAAACTTTTTAAATTAATCCAAATAAACATTGTAGAAGTAAAGCAGTAAGCCCATTATAGTGTTTATGGTAAATAGGGCAAATTAACCAGGTAATGGTACATTGGAATGGCTGCAGGGGGACTCTGGTGCCATTTTTGGTTATCTGTTCTTCAGTTTGTATTTGAACGTTGTTATCCCACAATTCCACTGGAGTGGGTGGGGTTACATAATTATGTATGCACATTATATGTTAATCAGCGTACAGATTTGTACGTATTTTTCATGGGCCTTGTCCAGATTTTTGATGTTTCCAGGTTGAGAGGTATGGTTCCAGTTGTTGTGGTTTTGAGCATAGCTCCACCCCTTTCTAGCTGGCCACACCCTATCCCATTGGCCCCACCCATTCAGCTGTCTCCTGCAGCCCCCCTTTCAGGGGCGGCCTGTGCTATTGGACTGCTGGACTGCAGCCCCCTCAAAACAAAAAGAAATAAAAATAAAAAATAGAAAAAAAGAAGTTTTTAAAAATTTGCGGACTTCGCGCATGCACAGTATACACACACACACACACACACACACACACACACACACACACACACACACACACACACACACACTACTGCGAGTCTATGCGCATGCTCCAGGCAGTCCGGCAGTCCCGATAGGGAAACACAAGGAGATGTCTGTGCACTTTTAAAGTGCACAGACTCGCTGGGATAATGCGTCGGGGCTGGACTGCAAGAGCAGCAGTCGGGAATTAGGGGTTTGGATTTCAATCTCGCGGGTCTTTGGAGTAGTACAGCAGTCGGGAATTAGGGGTTTGGATTTCAATCTCGCGGGTCTTTGGAGTATTGCGCGGGCAGGATGTACGTTGGTTGGATATTATGGAGAGCAGACAGGTAAGTGTATGGTGCTTTTTACTTTTTGAATGTATGTCTGCTTTGTTTTTACTGTTTGAATGTATGGTGCTTTGTTTTTATTGTTTGATGCTTGTTTTTACTGTTTGAATGTATGGTGCTTTGTTTTTACTGTTTGATGCTTGCTTTTATACTTGTGTGTGTGGTTATAACAATTAGGCAGCATACTTATTCAGTTAGGATAGTACATGTAGTTTGGATGATGAGGCTGTGCAAATATGGAAGCGTATTTAAGACAGAGCAAAGCATTGGAGGTGCGCATCCTCCTAAGTACGTAGCTTGCTGTCCTGTAATTTTAATAGGAGATTGTGCATCAATCTAGCTCTAGCATCGATCTAGCAAGGAGAGTTCTAATGCAAAGTTTAGGTCGACTGCCAAGAGCATTACAGTCTGAGATTACTGAGGGAAAGATGAAGCGATAGAAGGGTTAAAGAGAAATGAGGAGTTTGCAAGATGAGAGGGATTTATAAACAGGGTTATTCTTTCTGCCTGACAATCGTTTTATTTTTGATTAGTTTGGCCTAGAATTGTCTAGTCATGCCTTTTATCAGTTTGTACTGCGGTCTGATTTGGGTTTGTTTCTTAGCCACCTTTCTTACAAAGTTTCTCAGATTTAAATACATTTGCTTATTAGCAGATTAATTAGTACTTTTCAGAGTTATCCAGGCAAAGTCCATCTGTTTAAGTGGAAGGTGTTGGTGCTGAGACTGTACCAATTTATTGGGAAAAAGCTGTTTTGAACAGATAGAGGTGTTCAGATGAAATACTGTAAGCAGTGTTAGCAATGTTGATACTGTAAATGAGACATGTCTATTCAAGCAAGATGTTTATATACTCTGATCTCCATTATAACTGGAAATGGATGACCATTTGTTTTACTTGGTGGTGGTTTACTGTTACCTGAGGATAAACATGGAAGGATAGGCCAGTGGTCACTAAGTGCACTCACTGAGTATGCTTGGTTATACTGTTAGTGATTTAAATCTTTCTGGAAAGTTGGTCAATATAATGTGAAACAGAGATGTTGTGGAATTTTTTATTGAATGTCTTCTGTATATTTTAGTTCTATATAGGTCTACTAATGATGAAGATTGTGTAAATTTTATATGGCGTTGATCTATCAAAAATAATTTCACTTCTCCTACCACAATAAAGTTACACTGACATTTCCATTTATATCAGTTAGAAAAAAGTCAGTGGAGATAGTTCAGGATTGTCAGAGTATGGATGTTAAGATAGAGTTTTAAATATTAGCTTTGTTTCCTCAGATTGGAAGATTTTCCAGTTATGTTCAGCAACCAGTGATTAGGAGGGCAGTTAGTAAATGTTTGAAATAGGACCAGTGAGTGAAAGACAAGACTGGCTAATCAACATTATTTCCCTGTAATGCCCACTTTGTCAGGCATTGTTGGCTGAATGTGTATATTGTATCCATCCCTGTTTTCTTCAACCTTCTATTAATCTGTATTTCACACTCTACCAGGTCTGTCTCTAGAAGTGGCCACAGCACTGTGCTTCACAAATGTTTGAGTCAGGTGTTCTTGGTAAGCACCGGTTGATGCACATGCTGTTGGTCTTTGCCACTTCAAATTTACACTATATTACATGATTAAACTGTGCAGTATTTATTTCTGTGTTTTATGTAGGGTGATCCTCCAAGCATGTATATTTTTCAATTAAATTCTCAGTTTGTAAAATTCTGATGCATTGGGTATTTTCTCTCTTTCTGGTTTTTGTCAAAAGTTTAAATTTGATTGTCAGATTTTGTCTGAAGGAGTAACTATAACTATGAAACAGCTGTAATTTTATCTTTGTACTGCTAGTGTCATTTTTCAAACTGTTCTTGACAACGGCTGCACTTTCCAACTGGAACTTCATTAATCACAGAGAGGTTTGATGCAAATACTCTTCCTATTTCTGATGGAAAACCCTTCTACCTTTAATCTTAGGTTATAACCATTACACATAACAAGAAAGCTAGGAGGTTTAATTAAGGTTCAGGTTCATCTTGGAGGATGAGAAGGTGCCACTATGTTTTACATGTAAAGGATCTTTTTCCAGAGATGAGATAATAATTTTGGAAGAAAACATGGAGGGTTTACAATTAATAAATAACAAATAATCAGAGTTATAGATTACTTTTATTTCAGAAATGCATGTAGATTTTTTTTTTATTTTGTCAGTTGCTCAGGTTAGCAGTACTAATATTAAAAAAATGTCCCTTCTTTGACAGGTTCCCAGCTGTATTGTGTGGCGATTTTATATTTTTGCATCACATTTTTGGTCCGTTTTTCATAAAATTGGGTTTTTTTGGGAAATTAGTGGCAAATCATTAAAGACTGAAGTTAGTAAATAATGACAGATATTTGAGTTTCAGATTTCATACCTTTCAGAAAATTCATACTAATGCAAGGTCTACTATTGTATTATCTTTCTAAGCTTATAAGAGCAATATTTAAAAATTGTCCTTATTTTTGGGCCTTTGTCCCACTTCTATGTATGGTGTTCCACTTCTATGTATGGCTTTGCCCAGATTTCTTGCCCTGAGGGTGAGAGGTATGACAAATGTGTTAGTGCCAATCACCGTCAGCCAGAGACATTTCAAATTGTGACATACTTGTTGCACCCCACTCCCCCATGTAGTGACTCTAGATGTGTCCAAGCAAAGCAAGGAGTGGTTATGCAGTGTAAATGTGCAGCATATCCCCCCATACAAGGTAGGCACAAGTACTACAGTGGCTTTTCATCTGTTCTTGATTTTGCAGAATGGTCTGGTTTTTGTCATATTTTTGTACTGTTGATTTATGCTTATTACTCAAGGTGCCTGTTGCTCTGTGTTTTAAGCAGCAATGCTTTAATGATCATCAAGTAAGCTTGTCTGAGATCATAACGTGCAAGTAAGTTTTAATAAGCATACTGTTAAAGAATTGCCAACATTGAAGCCTTTCTGTTGTTGCCATGCAGAGAATACTTAACTAGATAATATATAAACATTGGATATTGAAATGCATATGACAGTATTTGTAGTAAAGGACAGGATTACATTATTTTAAGAAGCTCATTACACTTGTTGGAGACTTCTAGTGATCTCTGAGGGCTTTACCAGTAAACTAAACAGAATGCCATTCATGTGTGGTCCATAACCTGTACAGTAATAATTTAAGCAATTTATCTTGAGCTTGTTTCTTGTTTGCTTTTCATCTTTACTTTGGTCGTGTTTTCCCCATGAAACAAGTAGATAGTTGTCAGGCAGCAGCAGGTCTGTTTTGGATAAGAAACATTTTTACAAGTGGGGGCATCACAGAGATTGCTACTTTCAGCATGTTACTTGGTGCTTTAATAAAGCTGAATATAAATTATAATTAGAACTGCAGTGCAAGGAGAAGTAGTTTGAGTTGAGTGCTGCTTGTTTTTCTTATACTTGATTTTGACTGGCATTCCCATAATGTATTTAAAAAGTAATTTATTTTTTCATGCCTCACAACATTTTTGTTTCATCTAGATATTAAGTAAGCTGTCATACAGCCAATGCATTTAAATATTTTTATTCTTTTACACTTCATTTGTCTTGATTGGACTCTCATAATGAGGGTTTGGCACCCAGGGCAGCATATTTAATTAAAGTTAGTTTTTGTGGTTTTGAGCGTAGCTCCTCCCCTTTCTAGTTGGCCACACCTCTTCCTATTTACCCCACCCACTCAGCTATCCCCTGTAGCCCCCCTTTGATTTGAAGTCACCAGCTGCCACTGCACCCTTTAATTTGAAGTCACCAGCCGCCACTGTATATATTTATATATATATATATATATATATATATATATATTATTTATAAAATCTATGAATCTATATATATATATATATATATATATATATATATACATATACATACGAATAGGTGTACACAAGACCATATATATGTAAGACTATACAGATGTGTATACAGACATATGTATGAGTATACATGTGTATGTGCTTTTAGACATACACAGACCTGTTTTATATATATATATATATATATATATATATATATATGCATATATATATATATATATATATATATATATATATATATATATATATATATGCAACCATATTCCTGTCATGAGTAAACCTCACAGTTGCGTATACCCTTCCAAATGTATCTCACCGAATGTATCTGCTATGTGTACATTATGAAAAAATAACATATGTGATGCAACAGTCATATTAATAACAAGGATGACACAATTTAGGAACAAAAGGCAATTGTTCAATACTTCTCAATATGTAAACTGACAGCTGAATTGATAAAACAACAGCTGTCTGCACGGTGATTATGGTGTAGTGGTTAAGTGATGTGACTTCAGTGTACAGGGTCCTGGGTTCAAGACCTACAAAGACTGTTCATTTTGTTTCTGGGCAGAACAAGGACTGTTGGATACAGAGTAGTTAAGGCAGTTTTGAGCAGCTTTAGGCATGTTTGCACAGGTCTGCGCGAAGCTAAGTCATGCTAACCTATGAGTAAATAAGGACGCTTACACAGTGTAAGCTTCGCTTACTAGGGTGCAAATCAGCTCAGCTGTTATATTGCAGCAATGTTGATACTTGCTAAGCATAGCTTAGCCTGGTAACCAGGTCACACCACCCAGCCTGATAACATAGCAGGGTAATGATATCTGTAATAGGTGTATGTAATGCCATGCACAATACATGCACCTATGTGCTGTCATTACAGTAGAAGGGGGTGTGAGTGTCATGTGTGGGACACAGACATATATGAGGCCTGTACAGCACTGTTATCCATGTGAATATGTCACATACAGGTTTAGTAGCACCAGGCTTCTCCTGGAACTGGCCAGGACCACATGCATGTGGCCTGCTGTGGTGTGTTGTGGACAGCACACTCTCCACACTGCCAGAGTTGCTACTGTCACTGCGGGAGCCCCTTGGTGTCCTAGCATGTCCATGTTGACTGCCAGCTGTTGGTGTTGCTGGCTCACATTCATGTGGCCATTGATGCATCTCCACCACATGTTGAAGCATGGACACACCATGGCCGATGAGGGCCATCATCTCACCATGTCCTCTATCTGAGAGCTTGGTATAAGCACAGATGGCACCTGACAGTTCATGGAGGTTGCCGCTTACAGATGTGAGATCAGTCTTCTGCAGTCTCAGGCCCTGTCTGGTGTAACATTCCATATGTGCCTGCACTGCCATGACAGCCTGAAACATGCACCTGTTGGTACCAGCTATGTTGCCTATGCCAGGAACATGATGTCCAGCGCCCTACCATGAGCACCCTGGGACATCCGCCTATGTAGTGCCCTGCCATACATCTGGCTATGCCTGCTGTGACCGGACACAGTAGGCATGGTTACCACACTTTCCTGTGCACTGCCACCAAACACCAGCTGTCCCTCCACTATGGCCACTGGTGATGTGGTAAGTATAGTCACTGAAACTGTGTGCGGGGTTGGAGTGGCTAAAAGGGGGATGTCAAATATTGGCATAATGACGGCCCCTGACAACCCCACCTGTACCTCAACTGTACTATTATCATCTTTGGTGTCTGTATGGGCACCAACATCAGCACCACCTGTGGGGGAAAACAATAAACACACTTTAAAATCTGTACATCATTACCAAACAGTGCTGACACACAGACACACACAGACACACACACACACACACACACACACATACACACACATGCCCATAATACCTACCTGTTCATGGCTTTACAGACAGTGTCATGTATATCCCCATCCTGTATTACACTTGTTAACATACACACATTGATACCATTCCTTAACATATCAGTCTCTAAATCACTACACAAGTGGTCACACCACAACACATGTTACTACATTACCTGCCTGACCTGTGTGCAGTGGTTTTGCATGGTGTCACTGTTGTCATTTGGTATGCACCCTCTGTATGTCCAGACATCATGAGCATGGTCCCTATATGTGTGGGCTACTATGTTCTATCCATAATATAACACACTGGTGTGGCATGTGTATGTAATGCTCAGTACATGCCAGATATGCTGTTCATTCAGCCAATGATGTGACAACTGCAATATATGGAAACACTCCCTGGTGATGATTAGTACCTCCTCAATGCATCTGTAGTGCTACATACATGGGTTGTAGGTGACCTCCTTGCTGAATGCAATATTAAGGGTGCACCTGCTGTCTACCTTCCCTCTCGATGCCTGTTCCATGCTACAGACCATATTATACTATTAGCTGTCTTGTGACTACACACATGACAGGTATTCCTGGTGTGTAATGTGGCAGTCCATGTCCATGTACTGCACGGTCCCAAAGGGAGGTACAGCTGTATGAACACTGCACAATCTCACATGTGCATACATGGCCATACACGCACACACACACGCACACACACGCACACACACACACACACACACACACACACACACGCACACACACACACATGCACACACACACAATATGCAGAAGATATGGTACAGAACAGCATGCAGTTCAGCTATGGTCAATCCAGGCTAGCAACAGTATACATGTGTGTGATGCATGTGCTGTGTCACTAGTTGAATGCCTCTTCCCTTGGATACCACTGCACCCATGTACACAGTGCTGCTGTGAACCTGCTCTGCACCCTGCCAAATACTGTGCACCACACCTCATAGGTGTACAACCCATTGCGGAATGTGTAGTACTGTGTGAGTTATTTCAGCTTTAATGCTCACAGCCCCTATATTTTTCAGCAACACATACCTGGAATGATATGTGGATAGTTGTCATTTGTGAGTGCCTGATGCCTGATTTACAGCTCTCAACATCAGCGGACCATGTATGACCAATCCAATACTCTTACACTAACAACCATCAGAGCATAACGTGGCTAAGGGGGGTGTACACACCCTTCCTGATATGACACACCTATCCGTGATCTGCATTGGGACCACATCACTGCATATCTTAACAGTACATGTGCCCGATATGTGACATATGTCCTGTACTCTCACATGCAGTGTCTACAGAATGTGTTAGGTGTGTGGATGCTGACCAGGATGCATGCACTCTGTGTGGGCATATGTGTGCTATAACGGTTTGACACACCTCTTGTTGTGTGACTACAGCAGTCACTACTCCTGGCAGGGATATACCAGCATGGGCCATCTGCAATTGCCAGTGTATGTTCAGTCTGCCCTACACATGTCCCCCTACTCTGCATGATTGCAAGGTCTACTCATGTGCACATCCCTTGGTGTTTAGACACTGCCATCACTATTGCTGTGGGGGTAGGGTTACATCTATCACAGGTCCTGAACCTGATTATGTGCAGATACTGCCATTCTTAGCATCCTTAGGATCTCTGCTACAGTGCACTGATGTGTCATGCTGACACCCCCCCTTCAATCTTTTTGCAGCTGCATGACAAGTAAGCCCTACACATGTGTGTCACTTTGCAGTGTCCCATACACTGAACACCACATGTTACAGCCTAGTCCCAGCTGACAATGTGGACTACTGTAATGCTGTATGCCATAGTGTAGCTCTGCAGCAGTTGCCATTGTCCTACATGAATATACACAGGTGTTGCACTGTATATGGGTGTTGTTCCAAACATGTCCCTACTTTAGGCCATGTCTCCCACCATATTATGTCTCCCTGTGGACACATTCTGTAATGACAAGATGTTTGTTATCATGCAGGTGTCTGACATACCCTTCCAATACCCCATCATGGTCACACCTGTGATGCTGTGCATTTCACAGCAACAATACATGCACATGTACAGCATGCATTCAGGGTAGGTGTGTTATGTGTGTGCATGGAATATACCATCTCCATTACATGCCTGGTGTGTTGGTAAGCATCTACATAAACCATACTCACCAGCTACAGGCTGCTGCCTTGGTGGCATCATGGAGGGGCCTACATAAGAGGGTGAGAGATTCAATGTCAGTGGCCACACCTTTGGCAGTGCTACAGGGTGGGTGCAGTATTACAATACATCAATGGTACATTTCCACAATACTACCACATCTGGACATCTGTTTATCATTGCTATGCAGCAAGACACTATATCTATGATGTGTCAGATATGCATGATCTACCTGTACCGATGCGGATGTATATGCAACAGTTGTCTACTGATGTGCCCTGTGTCCTTACCTGCAAGCTCCTTGGCCGGAGTGTGGGTGCCACCCACCTCCACAAAGATGTCTGGCGGTTGGTGGCTGGCCATATGGGCAGGTGCCACGAGGCTGGCCAGGAGCTCCTCCACACATGTTTGGGGGATGGATGGCATGGCCCCCCCCTGTGGTGAGGTGATCCACCCAGACTGCAGCAGCATGCCGACGGGCATTGCAAAGCAGGTCAGTACAATGATGCTGGACCTGCTCATAGCTACGATTGTGCAGTCCGACATCATTGACTCTGTGGACTAGGTCATTCCACAGGGCGGTCCACTCCTGCTGATCATGGGCGGCCCTGCCAAACAGCACAGGGTAGTGCTGGATTAGGTATGTAATCAGCTCTTCATTTTCAACTGCTGAATAAATTGGCAGACGTGCATGGGACATTTTGGCTGAAAGACATAAAGATGGAAACAGGTCTGAGCAACTCATACAGCAAGGTTACCACAGTTCTTAGGTTGGTACTAGGCTATTGGTCCTAGGGCCTATACAAGCCTAGCCATAACAATTTCCTGGCTATTTCATCCCACGCTATTTACTTCCCTGGACCCCTATCTAGCAGGGTGACTGATGTGCTCCCCAGGGTGAATTTCTTTTATAGGTTCATAGGTTGGTACTAGGAAATAAACAGTCTTTGCAAGGCTCACACCCAGGACCCTGCACACCATAGCCAAAGTGATTTTACCACTAAGCCATGTCAGATATACATACCCTCTCTTAATACACATCTCTGTCACCCCTCAACCATATCAGCTACAACAAACTGTACACACAACTCATTAGCTAGGGCTACAGCTTACCTACCAGTGGGACAGCTATTGTATTGTACCACACTTTCTGCTATGTGATTGTAGCCATGTTTCCTGAGTGGACACTATCATTGCTGGCTTGTTACAGACTATTCACCTGCATGCCATTGTCAGGGCCAATATGGTTCCATATATGCCTGTGGTATGGCTACTTTGTGATTGTTGCACATCTGACATTCTGCGATATTGGGGATATCTATGCATGCTGTTGGACATGTTCTGGTATTGTGTAGACTATTACTATCAACATATGTTCTATAACAGTGACACGATATCATGTATATGTACTATTGGCTGTATGGAGTTGTCATTCATTACACATTTTACCTTCCATTTGTATCCATGATTCCTGTGTACATATACTGCATGGGGCACATGTGCTTTTCTGGGGACTTTGCAACATTATGACATGGACACCTCACATGTGCATTTAATGCTGCACACCAGTTCACAATTAAATGTTATTTAGTAGGTTATACAACAAACAATGTTTATAAACTGATTCACATTGAAAATGGAATGTGCTGCAGTGGGACTCAAATCGGGAATGCCTGCTCATAAGGAGAATGCTCTGCCCACTACACAATTGCTATACTGCTTCATTTGCATATATCTTCCTTGTTATCCTCTTCAGCCATTTCAGCTGCATTAAACGTAGTTAAGTGATAGGCACACCCACGCACCTACGGTTAGCTTTAATCAGATTAAAACAAAAGGGTTTGTTTATTTTATTTGTATTTACTTGTTGTAGTACATGAGAGGGAATGTTGGTGGGGATATGTGGACACCTGTGAGTGGTCTCGCTCATTTCTTAGGCCTTTCTGCTGTTCTGCATTGTGGGGGCGTGTATATTCTGAGACCTCTGCTCTCAGACACGCCTCCTGCACTCTTACATGCTCCATATAAGATTAGGGGGTCAGGCAGCACACCTCATTAATATGCATGGCATGCTGCCATCCTGCTCCTAAATGGACGCTCTAGTCCTGCACAGAAGATTAGTAAATTTGGGGGAATAGGAAAGAACCATATTTTCTTGCAATTTAAAAGATGCCCCTGGAATCTTAATTTGTACATTTTTGATAGTATCAGGGTCCCTTTTAGTTATGAAACTTTCTGCCACATTATTGAGAGCATTTCAGAGTGATCATTCTTAGTTGATTGGAGCATACACAGTAACACAGAGAATACAAATGAGTTTCTGTTTTTAAGGAAGAAAATACCTGGGGTGAAATTGAACACACTGTTGGCAGCAAGGAATTATCATCTAAGGCCAGCTTCAAGAGAAAAATTGCACAGGACACTAAGGATAATCACAAGGCTTTCTTTAGTTATGTTAGGAACCTGGGTGGGAATTCCCAGATATGCTCAGAATTAGTCCAAAATGACAAAAAATACACCGTACCCACAGACATTGCCAACATCCTAGCTGACAGGTTCAGCGCAAACTTCTCCCCCCCTTCCCCACCAAAAGGGCAAATATCTATCTCAGCAGAGTGCTTCCCCCCTAACATCTGAGATGCTCAGGTAAGAACCGCCCTCTCCAAAGCAAAAAACACAGCATCAATGGGACCAGACGGTGTCCCGGGCTGCGTCCTACATGAACTCCAAGAAGAACTAAACCCAAACATAAAACTACTGTTCAATCTCAGCCTTACTACAGGATATGTACCCAAAGAGTGGCGTACAGCAACAATGGTCCCTCTCCACAAAGGTGGTGCCTCAACAGATCCTGGAAACTATCGCCCCATAAGCTTGACTAGCTTGGTCTGCAAAGCTAGGGAAAGGATCATCATGGACCTCATAAATAAAGATATTGGGGACCTACAGACACTGTATCCTACCCAGTTTGGCTTTGTTAAGGGCAGATCCTGCCTCTTAAACCTGGTCAATTTCTTTGAAACATTCACCAAGGCCATTGATGAGGGGAAGGTGGTCCACACAGCCTACCTGGACCTTACAAAAGCCTTCGATACAATACCCCACTCGGGCATTATAGATAAGCTCACCAGCTTAAATATAAACCCCTATGTCACTAGATGGGTTGCAAACTGGCTCAAGGACAGAACCCACATGGTTAGAATTGCTGGAGCCATGTCAGACTCCAAACCAGTTACAAGTGGCATCCCACAAGGCTCAGTCCTGCGACCTCTCTTGTTTGGTATATATTTCTCGGAGGTACAGGCTAACACAGAAGGACTGTGGCTGACCAAGTTCGCAGATGACTGCAAACTGCGCGCCATAATAGACTCTCCAGCCAACACAAGCATCCTACAAAAGGGCCTCATAGAAACAGACAACTGGTGCCAGAGCCATGGCCTCAAGCTAAATGCCAAAACGTGTATAGTCATCGCCTTTGGCAAAAACAAAGTGTCCACAAATTACCACATAGGTGGTAATCCATTAGGTACGGAAGAAGTAATTAGGGACCTGGGGACCCAAGTTGATAGCAATCTCTCATTTGACAACCACGTGGCAAAAGTGGTTAGAAAAACATTTTATATAGCCCACCTAATCATGAAGAGATTCACATCTAGATCAAGGGAGGTCATCGTGCCTCTTTACTCATCCCTCATCAGGCCCATAATTGAGTACAATGCCCCTTTTGGGATGTATCTTACCAGACACCTGCAGCAACTGGAAAGACCCCAAAAGTACCTCACCAAGAGGATCAAAGGGCTCAAACAGATGCCATATGCTGCCCAGTTAAAGAAACTCCAGCTCTACTCAGTGGCATACCACCTGCTCAGAGGCGATCTGTGCCTGACGTATAAAGCTATGTCCAACCCGGAATTAATGGACATGCTGCACCTCAGAAAATCCAAATCCCATCGAGCTACGCACTCGAGAGACTTGAACCTCAGCACTGAAATAAATAGGACATGCTGGAGGGACAGATTCATAACCCAGAGGCTCCCTTCACTCTGGAATAAAATCCCAGTCCAGGTTAGGCAGAGTCCCTCATTGACTCTCTTCAAGAGGAATCTTGATGAGTGGATGGGAGATAGTAGGTTTACCCCAGGTATCACTTCTGTGTCACTGTTAGACAGAGGCACAGTATACTAACCTCGAAAAAGGGCATAGCAAAATTCATTTAAAATGGCTGGCGAAAGCCAAACACACTCTGGCTAGGCTTATAAATGCCCTAGGGCAGATAGCCTAGTATGAACCTATGAACCTATGAACCTAATCTGTGTGCTGCTCTGAATCTCTAACATAGCAGTATATGGTCGAATTTCTTCACTACTGCATTAGGCTATGGATATTGTCCTGCCAAAAATGTAGCACATGGCCAGGTTATGAAAGCTCTAAGTCTCCTCCATCTCAATCAATCAGGTTGCTGATAGGTTGCACCCTTTTTGGAGGGAAGTATATCAGTAGCCAGAGTGAGGAAAATCTTCAAGATTGTATCATCATCATCATCATCATCAACACCCTTTTTTCCATTTTCCACATGGGATCAGAGTGTTGTAATAACTGTTGACATCTCTCTTTATTCAGTGCTACACTCCTGCCTTCTTCAACATTCATGCCTGACTTTCACGTCTTCTCTCATGCAATCCATCTGCTTCTTTGCTGGGTGCCCTCCTTTCCTCTTACCTTCTTCCTGTCTGTTCCAAATCCTCTTCACCAGATTGTCTTCTGCTTTTTTGCATATGTGCTTGAACCATTCTAATCTGTTCTCCTTGATCTTATCTGCCATTAAAGCTACTTTGGCTTCTGCTCTTATGTCCTAATTTCTTCATCTGTCCATCAGTGTGCATCCTACCACCCATCTCAGGCACTTCTTCACCTCTAGCTTCCTCATCTCCTCTTCCTTTACTGCACAGGTTTCTGTACCATACAGTAGTACTGATCTCACCACTTATTTGTACACCTTACTTTTCTGTTTCTTTGGCATTCTTCTGTCATAGACTACACCTGACACTCTATGTCAATTGTCTGTAGCCCCTCTGATTCTAGCTTTCACCTCTTCATTCAGACTTCCCTTCTCCTTATCCACCCCTCGAAGATACTTGAAGCTATTAACCTGTTCCACTATTTTCCCTTCTATCTCAATTCTTAGACTCTTCTGATTTCACCAATTTGCTGCCATTACCACTGTCTTATCTGTACTGAGCTTCATCCCAAGTGCCTTCAGTTTTGCATTCCTTTCCTATATTTTTTGCTGAAGTTCTTGCTCAGAGTCTGCCCATAATGCCACTTTGTCTGCATACAGCAACTTTTTTGAAGCATTCCCTCCTGTCTGTTTGCTAATATAGTCCATCACCAGCATGAACAGCAGTGCGCCTAAAGCTGAACCCTGATGTACACCCACTTCCACTGGAAACCCCTCTGTGAGACTGAACATTGTACTTCAGTCATTGGTTCCTTGTAACATAGCCTACACTAATTCTACCAATGTTACTGGGACTTTGAACCACCTCACTGAACTGAGAGAGTAAGGAAAGGTTTTCCTGAGTCAAAAAATAATCAATAGTCACTATAAAAGTCATACAACAATGCCAATAGCAATAGTAATAACAATAAAAAACAGGTGGTGTCCCACATCAATTATCTACAAAGAGGAGTGATGGGTGGGTGCGGCTACTGCATCAGAGAAGAAATTTGAACATCTACTGTTACAGATAAGTAGGACTTCCACAACTGTACCATGTTTTCATTCTCACTGCTGCAGTAGCCAATAGGTAGACTCCCAGGGCTAAGTGTGCAGGAGCCCCTGGAGAATAGTCCTAGCAAAGTCTATCCTGTACCTAGAGAAGGAATACAGTTTGTAGAGCTTTGTGGAGGTATGAACAGAGGAATATGTTGTTGCCTCTAGAATACTAATAGCGTCCACCAGTTTCCAGTATGCTATCAAAGAGGACAAGGCATTGGTAGAATGTACCTTAACTTTGCCTGGACCATGGTGGAAATAGCATAAAAAAAACAAAAAAAAAAACAATAGCAGAGGAAAACCATCTGGATATAGTCTGTTTAGTCACAGTTTGGCCTAAACCACTGGCCCAGCATAGACTTTCCCAAAGACTTGTTTCTGTTAAGGTAGAACCTGAGGTACCTTTGCTCATCCAATGTATGTAGAATTTGTTTTCCTTGTTTTTTGACTGTGGGAAGAAAACTGTCAGATTGATGGCTTGATTTAAGGTAACTCTAAAACAACTTTAGTCATGAATGAAGGTTTATTGTGTAATGCGATCCCTTTCCCTGCATAACACTTGATAGGGTTCATCTATCATGAGAACTTGCAAGTCAGATATTTGCCTTACAGATGTCAGAGCAACAAGTAAATTAGTTTGCCAGTAAGAAACCGCATGTCATCCTGACAGCCCAGTTCAAAGGGAGTTAGGATCAATATTTCCTAGAACAAAATTGAGCACCCAAGGAAGAGAACAAATTTACTTGTGAGAGGGTTTCTTGCGCAACACTCCTTTCAGAATCCCTTTAATCACAAATATAGAAGAAAGAGGGGTTTCACAGGCAGACAAGCTTGATGGAAGTATACCAGTATTGGAAAACCAGAGGTGCTGCTTCCCTTTCAGGACCCCTTTGGCAAGGCACCATATAAAAAAATCTATTTGCCAATATATGACTTTCTAGAAGCAGGTGCTTTTTCCTCCTTTATTACCTGATGCAAGTCATCATGAAAAAGGTGCCTAATAGGTATTAAAATTGACTCATCTAGGCCATCAGTTGAATTGCTTGAAGAGTCCCAGATACCTTGCAGTTTTATTTACGTGGAACTGTACCCCAAGCATAATCTGAAGATTCTGTCTGGGCAGATCGATCTGAAGTTAGAACAGAGAAAGAGAGTCCTGGATTGACAGCCATTTCATCCCTCCACTACTGCAATTCTTGCCTTACAAACCCCAGAATGGGAATTTAAAAGTCCAAGTGGTGTAGGTGTAGGTTCCAAGAATTTCTTGAGTACCACCGGATTTTTCTCATGTGCATTCTGGCAAGTGGTATCAGAAGGATCATATTTGCCATGAGGCCTACAATCCTGCAAAATTCTCTTGGAGGAGCATGAAGCTGTTGAGAAAAACACAGAGAGATCTGCAGGTAAGTTAATCTAGATTTTTTTTTGAAGGAAGGCCTTTTGCTTGAGTGTATCTTTCATGAGAGGGTGTGAGACAATTTTTTTTTAGGTTCATGTGAAATCACAGATAGGTTCATAGGTTCATAGGTTGGTACTTGGCTATCAGCCTTAGGGCCTATGCAAGCCTAGCCATAACAATTCCATGGATATTTCTTCCCACAATATTTACTTCTCTGGGCCCCTGTCTAGCAGGGCAAGTGACATGATCCCCGGGGCGAATTTCCTATCTCCCATCCAATCATCAAGGTTCCTTTTGAAGAGGGCCAAGGAGGTGCTCTACTTGACATGTATGGGCAGTCTATTCCAGAGTATGAGGAGTCTCTGGGTCAGGAACCTATCCCTCCAGCATGTTTTGTTCATTGTGATGACAAGTTTTAGATCCCTGGAGCGTGTGGCTCTGAGGGATTGGGACTTCTTTAAGTGGAGCATGTCCAACAGCTCAGAGTTTGATATGGCCTTGTATGTTAAGCAGAGATCACCTCTGAGTAGACAATATGCCACAGAGTATAGCTGGAGTTTTTTTAGATGGTCAGCATATGGCATCTGCTTTAGGCCTGTGATTCTTTTAGTGAGGTATTTCTGTGGCCTTTCCAGCTGTTGCAGATGTCTTGTGAGGTACATACCAAATGGGGCATTATACTCTATAATGGGTCTAATGAGGGATGAGTACAGTGGGACAATGACCTCCTTTTTTCTGGATGAAAAGCCCTTAGTGATGAGGTTTGCCACATAGAAGGATTTCCTGACTGTTGTGGTGATGTAGTTATTGAAAGTGAAACCACTGTCCACCTGTGGCCCTAAGTCTCTCATCACACTTTCAGTGTTTAGTGTCCTGCCACCTATGTGGTAATTCATGGGTACATGTTTTTTTCCAAAGGGGATAACTATACATTTCTTGGCATTAAGCCTGAGCCCATGGCTCTGGCACCAGGCATCTCTTTCTATAAGGCCCTTTTGTAGAATATCCACATAATTTGGGGATTCAATAATGGCTCCCAGTTTGCAGTCATCTGCAAACTTTGTTAGCCAGAGTCCCTTAGTGTTGGCCTGTACTTCAGAGAAATAGATGCAAAACAAGAGTGGCCCCAGGATTGAACCCTGAGGTACTCCACTTGTCACTTGTCTGGAGATGGATTTAGAGTCGGACATTTTTACAGTCTGGGTTCTGTCAGTAAGCCAGTTGGCAGCCCATCAAGTGATGTAGGGATTTATGCCCAGCTTAGTAAGTTTATCTATGATTCCAGAGTGGGGGATGGTGTTGAAGGCCTTGGCGAGGTCGAGATAGGCTGTGTGGACCACCTTACCCTCGATCACAGCTCTGGAGACTGATTCGAAGAAGTCAATCAGATTCAGGAGACAAGATCAGCCCTTCTCAAACCCAAACTGGGTGGGGTCCAGTGTTTGAAGGTTGCCAATGTCTTTGTTTATAACCTCCATGATAATGCGTTCCATGCCCTTGCAGATCAGGCTTGTAAGACTGATGGGATGGTAGTTCCTGGGATGCAAGATGGATCCTCCCTTGTGGAGTGGGATAACTGTAGCTGTGCCCACTCAGTGGGCACGATGCCTGAGGTGAGGCTATGATTAAACATGACACTTAGGTGAGGTACCAGTTCATTTTGTAGTTCATGTAGTACACAGCCTGGAATGTCATCTGGTCCCATGGATGCTGTATTCTTAGCTTTGGAGAGTGCAGTTTCTACCTATGTGGCCGTGATTATCAGAATTTGGAAATCTTTTGGTATTGAGATAGGTCCTTTAGGGGGTGAGAGGGGGGGTGAAGATGGCACTAAATCGATCTGCCAGGATATTGGCAATATCCATGGGATCAGTATATTTAATGCCATTCTCTTGCAGCTCAGAGCAGATCTGAGCATTGCCGTTTAGATCCATGACATAACTATAGAATGCCTTGTGGTTGTCTTTGGAATCTTTGGCAATTTTATTTTCGTAACTAGCTTTTGAGGATTTTATGAGGGATCTCAGCTTCTTACTGAGGCTGGTGAGGGAGTTTTTTGCATCTTGGGATTTTCCTCTTTTCTGCAACAGTTTCTTCCTTCTGTTGTATAGTTTGTTTGTAGCAGGGGACCACCAGATTGGCTTCCTTTTTTTGGAGAAGAGCATCTTGGTTCTATTTGGGATGGAACGATTCATTCACAAGTGGATGTGTTCATACAGTGCCTTATTGTAGGATTCTGCAGTCGAACTTCCAGATCCCGTCTGCATGGGTGTTGTGAAGTTTGTCACTTCTGACTTCAGTGGCATGAAGTTGGCTTTGGAAATGTTTTTTAAGGAGGTTTCCTTACTGGTGGGTGTGGGTGGGATGTGAATGTCAAAGGTGATTTGCTTATGGTCAGACCTGACCAATGAGGGGGTGACCACTGGTGTGGAGCATCTATCTCCCATGTTGGTAATGACCAGGTCTAGGATATTGGAGCCTCTGGTGGGGCAATGGATTAGTTGATCCAGGGCGTCAGAATTTATGAATTCCAAGAATTGTTGGGAAAAGGAGCTGGTACCCGTGTAGTTTTCCCAATTAATGGCAGGGTAGTTGAAATCACCCAGTATTAGGGTGTTTGGTTGTATCTTAATATTTTCCAGTATGTTTAGAAAGGTGTAGTGAGAATCTTGGGGCATTGTGGGGGATCTGTAGCAAGCTACAATTTGGATTGCAGTCTTACCTAGTGTTAGTTGCACCTGGAAAATTTCAGATGCATTGTGTTGAGCAACTAGCCTGGAGGTGTGAATATCCTTGGTGAATATGGACACTCCTTTAGTGTTTCGGTCTTGGTTTTGTGGTCAAAAAATGTGGTAAGAATTGTAGCCTGGTATTGCAGGGGTGCTCTCTGGAGCCTTGAACCAGGTCTCAGTTACTGCACAGATATTGGTGTTCTCCATTTTTAGGAGTGCCTCAAGAGAGTGCATTTTGAGGTTTAGACTTCTAGCATTGAGTAGCATTACCTTCAGATTTTGCATACTTGTATCTGTTAGGAGGTAATATGTGGTAGGAGGTTGGACACCATTGTTAAGGACTCTAAATATCTGGAAAACACTCTGCAAAAATAAATAAGTTATCTAGATAAGGAAAATTGTGGATGCCCCACAACCTGCAGTGAGCTGCTATTGGGGCTAGACACTTTGTGAATACTCGAGGTGCAGTGGGGCACCAAAAGAGTAACTGCAGAGAATTTTATTTATTTATTTTTTTATTTTACATTTGTTGACCGGGCTAGTCCAACTGGATACAAGTCCATTTTTAGTAGAGGCCCGGGGAGATAATCTCCACTATAATCTACATAAATACGAGACAAACAAAAAGTACAAAACAACAAAAAAAAAACAATCCAAAATACATAAACTTGAAAATATCCATCAACAAGTTGATTTATACCGCAACTTAATTCTACTGTGGATGAGTACAAATGTTTAGCAGGGCAAAAATACAGTAATGTTTACCATGAGAAAAGTCTTAGATAATTCACAAAGAGGGGAGTGAGAGGATTAATTTACTAAAATTCAGCAAGGTGGGTGAGTGGAGGGGAGATGTAGAAAAAAAGGTAATACTGGGGGGGGGGTTAGTCTGGGTTAGAACTAATAATGTGTTCCAGATAAAATATACATTGATGACATGCAAAGCTAAGGTAACAGTTACAAAGACAGTAGCTACATTAGGGGCTATTTGTATAGACTGCACATTTATCGAATACAGGGAATGTGTTTGTAATAAATGACAGTAGTGCTATATTCTCCAATTCATCTTGTATAAACAAGAAGAAATGAACCATACAGCTGGTGTGTCATGCACATCGAAATGGATGTAGTTTACCATTTGGTGTCATTCGGCAACCATAGTTAGAGGGTATATTACTTTGAAATATGTATTAAACCAGCATGTGTTTTATATTCATGTATATTCTAAACAGTAATTTAATGATACTCAAAATACACACTTGACAAATGACAATGCAGATATGACATTTCAGTAGTTCAAGGTCTCTATTCATAAATGGAGTGCATCTACTAAATGATTATACTAGACATGCTCACAATAAATTACAGTGAACGCTGCTATAATGGCATGTAAACAATGCAAACACACAAGAAAGTGTCCTAACACAGGTGCCGTCACACTTTATTATGATCTTGCATCAGGCCATATGGCAAGAAAATTTATGTAAGTCCCCATGTGCTATAAAGCTCTAGAGTGTGAAGAAAACAGTAACGATAATGCATAAATGTTTGGAGAATGGTATGCAATACACTGTATTCTTATTTGGAAATTAAGTAATGCCTGTGAACAATCAATAACATACTCAACATATGCATCTTGCCAAACTCGAACACATGCCAGGATAGATACCAGAATGTATGTTTCAACCTGTGATGCCACAGAAATAGGCATAGTGTACATTTCACGGCAAACACACTTTAAAGGCTTACTGTACTTCCCTATTGTGATAGGTATGGATCCTCCACCTTTGTGGGTGATGCCTTACAAATGTAGCCCTCTGACTGTGCTATAAATACTTTCTTTTGCAAAGCCATTCTTTAACATTTCCAGATTTAACCCCTGCTTGTCATACTACACATGCTACAAAGCTGTGCATGGAATGCACCTGCCACATAGTATAGCAATGGATCTTGTCACAAATATATGAAATGAATGTGGGAAGTAAGACAAAACATTTGATGACAAACAGTTTGCATGTTCTCCCTGTGTTCGCGTGGGTTTCCTCCGGGTACTCCGGTTTCCTCCCACATTCCAAAGACATGCATCTGGAGCATTTCTCCCCGGGCCTCCGCTGAAAACAGGCTCTGTGGAACCTAGTCGGACATTCCCGGTCAACAAATGTTAAATAAAATAATAAATAAATAAATAAATATGATTTTTGTCACAGTGTTGACAGGGAGGTAACTGTGTTAATTTTAACACAACTGTGAGCAGTGCAATATCAATGTTTCTTGGCCAAGGAAGTTGTTCCTGTTGTTTTGTACAACAATATTGTCTCAGAATTGAACCACACTCTGTGTAGCGATGTTATACATGTCATTACTCAATGCATTTGCTGCAGGAGCATTCACACCATGACATTTACAGAACAACTGTTTCACTGTCAGGAAAGTAGAAAATGACTTTCTATTCTTTCTCCGAAGTAAAAACTGACAATAAATGTGATATAGTTTTGTTCCTGTAATGTCAGTACATTCATATAATGTTGCCATATCCTAGAATCAAACAGCAAGCTGTGTAAGCATACTGAGTAGCAACATGTGTATGAATCACATCCACAACAGTAAAAGTCTTAACAAAGCCACCTATGTGAAGTCATTACATCATGTGATTGTGTTGCAAACAATTTGTATGAGATAAAAGGATGGGTAGTCTTCACCCACTGAAACTGTACATGTTATACCAGTCACAGATGCCATTCATGCATAACAACACAAGGACAACCAATGCTTATAATCAGTCAGTGTGGGTTTTGAACACTTGGCTATGTGACAACAAAAGCAATGTCATATTGTGAGGAATGAATGCACCACTGTACAAGTGTTGCTAAAACTGACAGATGTTTGGTTATTTGAAGTCATGACAGAATATTATTGCTGTAGGGGATATGTGTGCCTGTAATTTCATTAAAAGACTGTTGCTATATATGTCAATTTCTCACACAACAATGCCTGCCGCTAGGTATACAAAAACAAATGTGATGCACAATGCAGTTGTCACAGTTGAAGGAGAATGGCAATCATGAACAATTTGTGGATAATCACAGATTTGAACACATGATTTACTAAGGCAACAACATATAGAATTAACTCATTTCCTCATTCTAGAAGAAAACTCTTAGTAGTTTACTTGGGAAAGCTAAATGTCATACAATGGCACCATCATTATCCAATAAAGCATTTCTGTGTGAACAATAACCAGAAATTCTTGTAATATGAATCCCCAGACATACATGTACACAGCAAGTGAAAGGAAGATAACACTTTTACCTACATGCACATTCACAGTAGTACTGATGCAAGTGACTTGAAGGAGTAATGGCCCGATTTGAACTGACTACCTTAGAACATAAGGTACAGAACAGTGCCTGAATCACATGTGCCACATGATATGTTGGTTTACAGTTGTGACAGTGCACATTCAAATTGATGTAATCACCATTGTTTAATATGGTGATGTTGCTCTAAAATGGTGGTTGAAGAGCACATCACAGTAACAATGCACAACTACACACATTATATGCCTTAGAATTTTTCTCTGCACAGCACAAGATACAAACGCACACACTCACAGAAGTCAATAATACTGAATTTAAACATCTTGCCTATTTATTTATGCAGTCTTAAGGGCAGAGTATCAACAGCTAGCACCATAGGATAAGTCATAATACAACTGTGATGTAGTTTATTTTTGATAGCATGATGTAACCATTGGGTTTCCAAAACTTGAGATTGCCTGGGGGTAATGGAAATTTTATAGGGTAGTCCTCTAACAATGAAAATATATCTCATAAGTTAAACTTTACATAAGGGGGGCTGTCATGGAGCCAATTGTACATGATAGTACACACAATCATACTAGTCAACCAATATTGGATTTGAATGCTCAACCTATCTTGTTACATAAACTATAGAACATAGAATGGACTGCAAATGTCCAGAAGAAGTCTGACTTACATGGGGACAGAGTGCACTTTTGACAGGATGAGCTCATCAGCATGTCACATAGAAAATACTTGAGGAAAAAAGTGGAATAAAGTGCAGAGAGATCTGTGTGCAAAGTTACATTCTCCTATGTGGAACTGGATACAGCACATCTGTTGTTGAGGCCTGAGGCTTAACACATACATACACACACTCACATACAAAAAGAGTTCAGCACTGTAAGAAATGAGAAATGAGAATGATTGCATACAAACAGTAAACATTTATTGTGTCACTGACAGTTGTCTTGAGTCATGAGTTGTGCATCAACAGTACAAGCAGACACTTCCTAATTATGACAGTGCAGTTTTGGGTAACAGTGATGGATTATGTGTGAAAAATTACACACCATTGTAACACAATTGCAAGTGTAACCACTGGAGTGCAGACATACATTAACATACTGAATTAACTGAGTAAATATCACTCTGGAATCCAGATACCTTGGTTTCAAAATTCCATTAACACATACAGAAGTTGTATAACGTATTGACATAATTCTTTGCTGTACACTTTTTTTAACCTTTTCTCTGAAGTGCACCACTGGCAAGCTCATCAGCACTGTTGATGGCAAAGTATTAGCACATGAGTAATAATATCTTCATGTATTGAACTTATAATGGGAATTAGCAGTAGCCTATTCTGTTCTATGCTGACCCTCACACAAATAAGTAATATTCATACATAGCTAGCCTTAGGCATAGGCCAACTAGGTGGCCACCTAGGGCACCAATTTATCAAGGTGGCATTTCCAGTAAACTGGATGGTGTAAATATACTAGGATGGGGGCATCAGGTGGTGGTGGGGGCGCTTTGGAGCCCTTTTGCCTAGGGCACCATTTGACCTAAGGCTAACCCTGTATACATATACAACCATGTCTGAATCTGATGCAGTAAAGGGGAGATATGTGTTATGGTCATGTTTCAGGTGTCATAATTTACACATTTCTCATGACATTTTCAGTTCTACAGTCCTTTATATATGCTATGACTGTATTATGAAACACATGAGGGCCTCAGCATGTTATTGTTGGTGGAAACATGGCTTATGGAAACAGGTTTAAATGAAGGAGAGTTACTTGAGGCTACAGAAGTATTGGAAAGAGATAACATTTTGATGACAGGAATACAGGTACAGACATACTAAAAGACTAGTTTATGGTTCATTTCTACACATATTTGTGTTGTGTTACTCTTTGGTATATCATAGATTCATAGATTGTTACTAGGCAAATGACTCAGGTGGCCTTTCTAAGCCTAGCCAAGTGTTTTTGAAAGAATAATGATATCCTGGATCCAAATAGGAAATTGAGAGTCAGGCATTGTGGGTGCCAGGCCCAGTGTAAATTTCCTATTCCTCATCCACTGGTCTAGCATGCTATTAAATGGGGTAATAGACAGACTCAGCTTAACATGGATGGGAAGCCTGCTCCATAGGAAGGGCAGTCTCTGGGACACATATCTGTCTCTCCAGCATGTTCTGTTTAATTCACAGACAAAATTAAAATCCCTAATACTTGTATTTCTGGTAGTCGTTGACACATGAATATGCAGGAGATTCATAAGTGTGGCATTTTCAGATGACTTGTAAGCTTGGCATAGATCACTTCTCAGCAATCTATAGGACACTGAGTAGAAGGAAAGGGCTTTAATGGACTCCGCATCAGGCAGGTTCATTGTGCCTTGTATTTTTTTGTAAGGAACCTCGGAGGTTGCTCTAGTTGCAGTATATGCCTGATCAGGTACATACCAATGGGAACACTATACTTTATGATTGGTCTGAAAAGGGTAAAGTACAGTGAGACCTCTTTGGACCTAGATGCCATGCCCTTACTTAGAAGTTGCACAGCATAAAATGATTTCCTCACCACTGTGGCCTCATAGTGGTTGAAGGTAAGGCTATTGTCTGTAGGTGTGACCAGTTCCTTGACCACTGGGTTGACTCTTAGAGGCATATTATCAGCATGGTAATTAGCCAAATTAGTTGACTTCCTAAAGGGTACAATTAGGAATTTCTCAGCATTGAGTTTAAGACTATTGCTTTGGCACCATTTGTTAGTCAGAGAAAGACCTTCTTGAAGAATGTCTGTAAGCGAGTCGATGATAACCCCCAGCTAAAAATCATCTGCAAACTTAGTCAGCAATAAATCTTCAGCATTTGCTTCCATTTCAGAGAAATAGATGCCAAAAAGTAGCTGGCCCAGTACCGAGCCCTGGGGGTACACTATTGACTGGTTTCTTGGTGGAGGTGGTCTCACCTGGTTTGACCTGCTGGGTCTTATCTGTGAGCCAGTGGGCTATCCAGTGGGTGAAATAGGGTTTATACCTAAATTACTGAGTTGTCTATAATGTCTGAGTGGGGTATTGTATCACAATTCTTGGCCAGGTCAAGGTAAGCTGTGTACACAGTCTAACCTTCATTCAGTGTTTTGGTGACCCTCTCAAAAAAGTCCACAAGATTTAATAGGCATGACCTTCCTTTAACAAAGCTGAATAGTGATGGGCCCAGCATTTGCAGGTTACGTATGTTCTCATGTATCATGTTCATGATGCTTTTTCCCATGGCCTTACAGGGTCTATATCAGATGCACGAAAATACTTTAGCGCGTACGTTCACATGCGTGAAAATGCCGGGAATCGAAACTGTGATTATGGGGTCATGTTACAGTGAGGACTGAGATATTTCCTCTTTCCTCACCATAGTGTGACCTTGGAGTTGGAATATATAGTTAGTGGGGGGTGGGGGGCACTGTGTGGGGTGTGGGGCGCAGCCCCCCCACAATAGCAAGTTCAATTACCTGCATTTTCACTCATGTGAGCATTCACGGTAAAGTATTTTCGGTTTTATAATATAGACCCGCCTTACATATGAGGCTGGTAATATTTATGGACTTGTAGTTGCATGGATCAGTGGCTGGACCTCCTTTGTGCAAGGGAATGACTGCAGCCATCTTCCATTTCTTGGACACAAAACCTGACTGAAAGGCTCCAGTTGAAAAGTGATTCAAGTGGTCCAGAGAGGTTATGTTTCATGCTATTTATTAAGCGTCCTGGGTTATTGTCTGGGCCTACTGTTACAGTGTTTTTGGCCTTGGAAAGTTCACTGATGACTTATTCCCTAGTAATGGTTGCAGGGATTGTAGTATGCGGCATTTCCTTTAGGAGTGAGGGAGAAAATTAAGCTGAACCTGTCAGTAGAAAGGTTGGCAATGGCCTCTGTTTTCACTCTTTTTTTAATTTCTTCAAATCTTTTGAGTTTCTCATATCATGACAGGAATGAACCCCATTCCTAAATCAAGGTATGGTTAAAGTGCATGAAACTGGTATTATTTCAGTCTTTGATGTCAGCTAGACGTGGTCTTTGCGGCACCCACAATGTGCCCAGTAATGACCCTTTCAGCAATTTGTATGTAGTTATATGTACTGGTAACATATCTAAATATAATTGTAATTCTTTTTTATAATACCCATTGCACCTACTAGTATTGGAACTTTCTGGGCATCTTTCATCCACATTGCTCTAATTTCTGCCTGAAAATCCTGAGATTTTATGACTTTGTGTCTCTCTGTATGCAAGACACTGTAGTCGCTAGGTGTGGTGATTTCAGTGATCAATGCTACTTTTGTCTTCTTTTCATGGACCGCAGGTCTATATTAGTCGATTGAACATTTAGTTAATCAAATAACTAAATGTCGATTCTAATAATTGAACACACAAAACTGCAAACAGCAATTTCCATTCAGGGAAACAAGTCATTTGGTTGTTGTGCTGAGTTTGCCCTTTCTTCAATGTGGAGTGATCTCAGAGTTGGTATATTTAGTTAGGGGGGATGTGGGGGCAAAGTCTCCCACTTCATTTGTGTTTTTTTTTTCCCCATTGGGCAACGGTATTGTTTCCCTGAGTGGAAACTGCCATTCGATGTTTTACATGTGAGATTATTAGTGACCAATGTTTAGTTATTCACTTAACTAAACGTTTGATCATCTGATATAGACACAGGACCACTATATCTGGTTTTCTTGCATCTATCCTTTGAGCTGTTGGCAATGGATGAACCCATATGATGTAGATCATTTTCTATTATGCTTTTTGGCTCATGTTTCCATTGTTTTTTAACTACTTCAGTATTATAATGTTTGCACAATCCCCAGTGCATCAGTCTTGCCACATTATTATGCCTTTCAGTATACAGTCCTTACTTTGCAGAAATTAAAAAAAAACTCTTACCACACAAAGTTCATATCTGACAACAAACTGAAGTAAATGAGAATATATGTATTAGTCCTCAATGCACTCATGACAATTGTTTAATCTCATAACATGTACATTACATCGGCAGTGATGATACAGAAGAGAGAAAAGACAGAGACATGTAGACAGATTTAGAGTCCGACAAATAGTGTTATATTTTTGAGGGCATTTTTAATATATTTCGGTGTGTTACTGTTATGTTTTTCCTGATAAGTTATCTGTCATGCTATATACAATCAAAAGTCTGCAATAGGAAGAAAGCAGGGATTAGAATGATGCTTTGACTAATATCTGAAAGCCTAGAGAAAAAACATGAAGAACATTGTTCTTTAGCCTACAGATTTAAATTGCCACAAGCATAAAAATATTTTATCATAATATTAAAGGAAACTCAGTGCCACGGGTATTATCTGATTTCATACTTTCAAGATAATCCACTTAGTTGCAAGGCTGGAAAGTAATATAAATTTGGTGTACTAATTCAGAAGATTATCCACTTTACTATAAACCACCAAACCTTTATTCCTGGGCAGTCCTTTCGCACATGCTTTGAAGAACCTGAATAACCACACCTATACCAGAAATGTTTGTTTTGGTTTGCTCAGTGAAGACTTTGTGGAGTTACATATGCCCTAAGAAGTATATTCTGCCATATGACTATATTAATATAAGGTAGTCAAAATATGTTGTTTACAGAGAGACTTTAAGACATAAACACCTAACCCAGTATCAAATTCTTCATTCTACTTATAAGTTTTATAAAAAAAAGATAAGTTGTACTAGAGGGTTGAAATATTCTGTAAATAATAGAAATTGTCTTCTTTTTATCAAAATGTGTTAAGAGGTTTACAACATTTCTAGTAAAATTATTTGATAGTAAAATGTTTCTTTCTTTCCTAAGAAATGCACAGTCTGAGAAAATGTTATTGCTATCCCTTTGAATTTTATATTTTTAAGAAACATGAAGTTATGAGAGCACTTGGTAAATGTGAACTCTTTGATAACGTCTTGAAAGTATATTTTTATTCTTGTTTTCTTATTTTGGCAGAAAATAAATTAAACTCAAACCAATGGAAGTGGAGCTGTAGATGTTTATTTCTGAATTTTGTAGAAATATTAAAGATAATCCATACACACATGTATTCAGAACATTTCTTAAAATATTTCAACACTGAAAATCTGAGTTGACATATTTAGTTAAAGAGAAAAGAAAATATTGCATCTACTAAATTAGTCCATTTAAAATAATTTTCCATAATTGTAGATAAATAAGATACTTGGATACCAAGGAAAATCTTATGTTTTACAAGCCACTAACTAAATTAACAAACAATGAACTAACAGATATGCATGTCTTTCATATCCATATATATTCCTATTCTACTTGATATTTAATATATTTAGCTCCATTTTAGCTGTGGTGGATCAAAAGGGATTTATTTTATGCATATACATATTTCTTTGTTTTTTTATCTTGTTTAAAAGTGTTCAGTGGAGAGTTGTTTTTGATTGGTTGCATTGGATTTAAAATATTATTAAAATTGATGCATTTTTTAATCTGATGAAGACACAGCTGTAAGGGGTGAAAGTGCTTAGTTATTATAGTTGTGTTTATTTATTTATTTATTTGCAATTGGTTGCCTTAGCTTTAATTTATTTGTTATACTCCCTTTTTAAAAGACCTTCTGGTGAGATTCCCTGAAATAATATCTTATTGCCATTTTATTATAAACGAGATTTTTTTCCTGTGATGCTGATGAATTAAAAAGATGGTCACATGAGGAAACAATAAAATAACTACTCCATTAAAACTATGTTAAGGTGAATTAAAACGAATATCTAAATCAAAATTTTGAAGACAGGAATTCTTTAGTGTCACTTTCTTTTCACATCAAACATATTACAAATTTTACTTTTACAGATAATAGGGTATTGATGTCTAAATATTCAGGAACATCAAATATTTTGATATTAAGTTTGCTAGTTCTGAATTACACATTTATTTTTTTCCATTACATTTCCTGTAAGAAGTTTGTATCTTAATGCTTTCTGCCTTTATAGAATCATATGCAGTTGCTAGGACATGAAAATCAGCCCATAATTTCACGTGTGAATCAGTAATTCTAAAGCTTTCTTCCTTCTGTTATTCTCAACTTCTACCTTTTCAACCATGGTCCAGGTTCATGAATGGCTACAGGTATTATATCTGCATCGGGGCATATCTTTCACACAATAGCATGCAGTTTGGTATTCATTAAATGGCTCTATACTTAGTCTTGACACCAAAACAAGGGAAAACAGCATACTGTGCTAATGAAAGCATAAGTAGCTGAATTATATGTTAATTAACCAATCCAACATGGGGGATCTGTTCAGTAACCTATAAAGCAATTGTGTTCATTTAATATAGCTATTTGCCCTTAAATCCAAATGTCTTCGGATTACAGCCACTATTACACTTAGAAAAAAATGTCATGGGTTGTTTGCTGCCATCATTAACCTGTGTCTGCAACAGGCTTTAATTCAAAGTGCTGCTGCTGTCAGACCTCTGCTAAGAAGAAGAAATGTGTTTAGATCCTGTCTGATTTAGTATAGACTGCGCAACACAGAAAGTGTAGAGTAATACTGGGTAGACAGGGAAAATGTTGAAGAAATATGCAAACTCTTCTGCCCTTAGGTTAGGCCTAGGGTATGTGTGGAACCTGTTTGAAAAATAAAAATAAAATAAAATAGATAACTTCTTTGTCCCATATGGAAGTAGTTGTATGTCCCTAAGGTGAGACATCTCTCATTTCAGGAATAATGTATGACTGGCACCTTTAATTTCTAGCTATGGATTTTGCACAATAATTTGCATCACACATTTTACCTTCCCACACACATTTGCAGCCATAAGTAAATGAAAAATGTGCAATGGGCAAGGTACAGTCATCATCACTGGTACAGAGTAGTGGGGGTACATGAGGGCAAGTGTAACAACAAAGAAACATGACTTATTTAATTGTATTTAAACCTGGAAGTTCTGTAGTAGGCACACTGGTGTTGTCCTCCATTTCAGAACCAGTATGAATGAGTCTGTGTGAACCCTCTTTTGAGGTGTCAGGGATCTCTGACTGTAGACAGAAATTCCTCAATTTCAGTCACTGGTGGTTTGTTAGCAGCCCCCCCCCCCATATTCATATCTGCACAGCCAATTTCACATGGCCTACATATCACATATCTTATTATGTCACTGGCAGTATTTCAAATTTTCTGATATGTATTGCCATGTCCTCATATGCCATTTATATAGCTGACCATCTGCCCAGAGATACAGTCCCAGGAGTACTTGTAACCTTTGCCTTTTACTAATATGAAGGAGTTCTGTTGACATAGTATTAGGGTGATAACTTGATTTTCAGCATTACTGTATGGCATTTTACTGTGTTCTGATGTCTTGGGCACTATAGCCTTTTATGAACTGAAACATAAAAAAAAACATAAACTACAAAATTAAGGCAAAAGTGATTGTTAACATATGTATGTAAGAATGTATGCATTCATCATGTACTTCCATATTTTTTTTTTTTTTTTCGAACAGGTTCCACACTGCATAGTACCCAGACAATGCACCACTCATGTAACTTTCTCTGTGGCACATAGTTTAAGTACAATGAGCTTAGAGAAAGAGGACAGGTGATGCAGACTTTGAATCCAGCTTACAGGTACTTTTTCACAGGGTTCACAATGCCTTTTGATGACATATTTTGATTAGGAATGTAACAATACATGCAACAAATATATCATTAATGATTGCTATAGAAGCCCAATATAATGGGCCGGATTCACGATGGCTTGCATGGAGTCTAAGAATAGAGTAAGACTCCATGCAGCCATCATGTCCGACAAGCGATCCAGGAACAGCCTGTAGGGCCATGTAAGAGAGCTCTAAAAATGGCTCTTACACGGACAGGGCTGGGGCATGCAAATCACCTCAATTGCAGGTGAAAGGCATGCAAATGAGATAGATTTGCGATTCAGGAAACCTGAACCTGTCCGAGTAAGAGCAGTGTTATTTGCAGAAATGTATTCAGTTGACAACTGAGTACCATTCTGCAAATAGCAAAACGGAGCCGTGACATCTCCAAATAAAGGTTGCATCCAGTAAAGGAAGCATGCCAATGGCCAAATATACGGCCATTGGAAATGTTCTCTGATGCAAAATTAAAATAAAAATAAGTATTTTTTTCACTAATTTCTGATGTTTAAGTGTAGCACAGTGCTGCGCAAATGGGCTGTGGTCTAAAACACAGAATACTACAAATTAAAACCCACAAATGTGGATCTTATTGAAAGTGGTAATGTACAATGCAAGGGAATGACAGGCTGAAGACAAGATGGCCACCAAGTAGAGGTTGCTAAAGGGGGAAGCTCAGTCTAAGACATGTAACCAAGCATTAGTAGGCAATCATATGTAAATGAGTGTTAGGATAGTGAATCGCTAGTTTACATAGCAAATGAGCACAGTCAGTGGAGGGTAGGAGTAGGATATGGGGAGTAACAGAATAGAAGATAGGTGACATCATGAGGGGGGTATGTATGAAACAAGTGAAGCTCATTGGAGCAGAGTGGCATGTGTCCGCTGTCATTTAGACATCATGGAAAGAGGCGTGTCAACAGGTAGGCTAGAGAAAGCCAAGAAATGGAAGGTGTATACCGTGGATAACACCAAAGTTTCTTCCTGAGCGTGCATGCATGCGTGTGCGCTCCTGTAAACCCGAGTAAGACAGAGTGCGAGCGTGTAAGCGTGAGTGCGCGCGTTTAAGCCGGAGTAAGCATGTATAAGGCTGTTTAAAGAGTTGTAAGCGCGTTCGTGCTGGTGTGCGCACGTGTTAACTTGAATAAGCAAGTTTTAGTCCATGTAAACATGTGTGCGCACATGTTAGCTGCTGTGCGCATGTTTGCGCTTGTGTGCGTGGCACTCCCCCCTGAGGAAACATAAAGGAAAACGGAAGCACAAAAAATAGTAGGAAGCTACCAGGGAGTACTAGCAGAGCTAGCAGGTGAAAACAATCAGAATCAGGCAATTACACAGGCAGTACACTAGCCCAGCCCAGCCTAGCACTTAAAACTCTGCCAACAACAGTCCATTATTTTTCTCACAACAGACACTGCAGTAAGCTAATAGAAGTGAAAACTGAAAAAGCTTTACTGAGACAAAGAAATGTTAGGGGCTGCCATTGCTGTTATAAGGCGACATATGCAACATGCTGAGGGTGGTGGCAATGGAAATGTTGCTGGACAAACCACAGTGAGGAGATGGAGAAGAGTGTACAGGCCCAGGGTAACCTACAAGGGGCTACATGAGCCAGAGATAGTGGAGCGCTATAGAGTGGACAGAGACCTCCTGCAGCAAATTGTTGAGCTGTGCAGGCCACGCCTCACACACAGAACCAACAGAGGGGAACCCATCCCAGTGGAAACCAAGGTATGTGTTGGCCTAAGAATATTAGCAACAGGTACCTTCCAGAGACCAACTGGTGATATGATGGGGATATCACAAGCATCAGCATCCAGGGTACTACACCAGTTCCTGGATGCCATGCAGCACATGTCGGTGATCATGTATATTTCCCCAATTTCCATGAGGTATTGGCCAGCAATATACGTCTCTTCCAGAAAATAGCGGAATACCCTAAGGTAGTGGGTGCAATAGACTGCACGCACATATGCATCAAAGCACCAGCCGGCGAGCGGGGTAGGGTCTACTTCAACCGCAAGGGCTTCCCCTCCATCAACTTCCAGGTCATGTGTGATGCCCAGGGCATAATACTGAACGTGTGCGCAGGCTGCCCTGGAAGCTACCATGATTCCCATATCTGGCATCTGACGCAGCTGTACCAGACATTTGCCAATGGGGGACATCCCACATGGTCACCTAGTGGGGGATGCTGGCTATGCACTGGAGCCGTGGCTGAAGACACCCATCAGAAACGCACACACACCTGAACAGGAATGCCATAATGAGGCATACGCACAAACACGTAATGTAATAGAGCGTGTGTTTGGGCTGCTCAAGTCATGTTTCCGGTGCCTGGACACATCTGGTGGAGCCTCGCAGTACTCACCAACTACATGTACCCAAATTGTCATGGTATGTGCTATGCTACATAATATGATCCTGCAAAAACAGCTGCAGCAGGACTAGCATAGGCCTGGCCCAAACAGCCCCCCACCATTGCCAAGGCCATCACAGACAGAGAGTGACTCAGAGGAGGAACAACCTGAGCCTGCCCCAGTAGGCAGAAGGAGGCGCACCCAGTATGCTTTGGCCTTGGCAAAGAGGCGATGCATAGCACATACACTGGCTCAGTAGGAACTCTGGAAATTATACCCCTCTCCGACTCGCACATAAAGTAAAAGGGATGCCTAAGTTGACACTACCTGCTTCCAAACATGTGCAGGGAGTGTAGTATGTGCATCCGACATAGGCAGCCCTGCAGCACCACCTAAGGCATGAATGCCATGTGTTAAGCAATATAAAGCAGTGCTAAACAGCAATTACCACCATGTAGTATATGCAAACAAAATCGCACACACCAACTAGCACAACTGTGGTCAATGTTCAGCAATATTGGGCAACGTCCAACAATGTTGGTGAATACTGAGCAATGTTGGACAAGCTTGGTCTAAGTAGGACATAGCTGAACAAAAGCCAACATGCTCATATTTGCTTAACAGGCCCTTAAGCAGTCTGGTCTGCTCAGTATGAAAATATAAAGCAGTGATGGGCCTCGAACCCAGGATACTGTGCATTATAGCCAAAGTACTGAACCACTAAATCATGACAGTATTGCAGTGGTCCACCTGTATGATGGAATGTTGATAAGTCTATGCAAAGTATTCCATGGAAACCCTGCAGGCACAGCATAATCCTTGATGAGTTATGACACAAAGGTGAGTCATGCAGTGAGAACAGAACCTGACTTCCAACACACACAGTATAAATGTTAATATTGGTCATGTTCGCACACATCAGCAAATGTAGTGGATCTCAGATAGCAACATACTGAAGGGTCACACTGGGCATGCTCACACACTTGAATAAATGAGACAAATGTCAGGCAACAAAACATGGAATGTCAGAACTGGGCATGCTTACACACTTAGGCCATGTCTGAGTACAGCAGTGGGCCACGCATATCTGGCAGTTGCATGTGTTAACGCAGGAACCTGTCACTATACAGCAATCCGCCCTGTGCACACAGTTATATGACAACAGACACATCTATAATATAGTGGAACCCTGTTATAATCAAATATGTTCTGCAGATACTGAAGTTCTTCATGGAAACTGGTAAGCAAAGATGATAAAGACCTGCAAACAGTATCAGCAATAAACATTGTGCATCTCGAACATTAGCGTAGGTTCGGAGGTCGATACTAGGCTATCTGCCCTATGGCATGTACAATCCTAGCCAGAGTGTGTTTGGCATTCGCAACCCTGTCAGATTACTACACTGTGGTTGTAAATAGTAGGTCACACAAGATAGCCCATGTACGTTTATGCTAGTGTGCCTCTGTCTAGCAGGGACACAGAAGATATCCCAGGGGTAAATATACAATCACCCATACAGTCATCAAGATGTCTCCAGTAGGTCATCAGTGGGTGGCTCTGCCTATGTGAAACTGGGATTACATTCTGTAGTGAGTGGAGCCTCTGGGATAAGAATCTGTCCCTCCACAATGTCCTATTAAAATCTGTGCTGATGTATACGTCCCTGCAGTGTGTAGATCCAAGGGAGTTGGATATCCTGAGGTGGAGCATGTCCAGTAATTCTGGTTTGGGTATAGCTGTAAGCAACAGGCACACATCATATCTGAGTAGGTGGTAAGTGACTGAGTAGAGCTGGAGTTACGGTATCTGAACTATGCAGGGCATCTGTGTGAGTCCCTAGATCTGCTTGGTGAGGACCGTTCGTGGCCAGTACAGTTGCTGCAGGTGTCAGGTAAGGTACACCCCAAATGTGGCATTGTAACCAAGCATGGATGTGATGAGTATAGGGGCACAATGACCTCACTTGATCTAGATTGTGAAACTGTCAAAGGAAAAATATACTTTAAAAATGATCAATACATGGTAGGTTCAGGTTAAGGCACTTTAATCTTGCAGCAAGGAGACAAAAATGTGCTAATACAGAGTTTGTCTGACTAGAATTAGGAAATGCAAGCATTTTTATACATTTTCTAATAAGACATTGCCTACCAAGCTGACGTAGTAAATCACAAGTTTTAACATCATCATTTCATAGTGATTGTTTTTGTAAATTTCTGCTTGTACCATCAATTTTCGTGAGAAACGTCCTAAGAAAAACAACTTGGCCTTGGCTACCACCGGTTAGATATATGCAATGTTACCATTCAAGGTACTATGGCTAATTTGAGCACAAAGCAAGTATAGATTGCAGTTCATTTCTCCAACAGTCCTTTGTCTGTTTTATCTCTTCCTTCTGCAGCTGTGCGTGTTCTCATACTTCGAACAGAGCTAATTATTCAAAATCATTACATTATAGAACATGGCATTGTTCATTCATTGCTTCCTGACCTAGCAGATAATCACATGCTTCTCAAGTACATTTCCAAAAGGCATAAACATGATTTTTGCTGTGCTAGCAGTTACTAGGTCAGAGGGCATCTTGCAAGTTTCAGAAAGCATACTGCAGTTTCAAAAGCATCTTTTATTCTCATATAAAACTAAGCTGTATATAAAATTGTACATATAAAATAGAATGAAAAACGTGTTAACTCATTTAGTTTCTAATTAGCATTAAGCACACACATCAATACATATTTTTCTGACATTTCCCCATGTTAATACTTTTTAATTCTAATTTCAAAAGGATAAACAGTTTGCTTCTTCTCCTAACCTCTTCCATTCAGGATTTGCAGTTAAGAGAGTCATTCAGTTTTAACTTATTAAAGTGTTTCACTTTTCAACAACTCTTCAATTTCAGTACTTTGATACAAAGTCTCAGAAACTGATATAGCTATAAAATCTTTGATTAACTTTTTCATGCAGGGAATACCACAACAAATGCATGCTCCTAATAGGAGTAATCCTACACAAATGGCAATCAGGATGTTCATTAGGATGGAACCCCCCCCCCCCCCAAACAGATTCTGGAAAACGTCCGTTAGAGGGTTTGGGCCTGGTTTGGTCATAGTCGACACTTGCTGGATCACCTAAAGATGGTCGTTTATCTCGTGCTGGTTGTCAGGAATATATGAACAGCATTATTCTTTGATTAAAGTGCACGTACCACCTCTCACCGCTAGGGTGAAGTCGAGATCCATGCAGTTTTGAAGCACCACAGTTCTCATAGCATTCAGTTCATCAGTCACTAATTCGAGAGCAGAAAAAGTTGCATTGCTCATAACTTTGAGAAGTTTAGACAGTTTTTTCAGCTCCCAAATTGATTTCACTGCGCCATATGCAGGGGCTATGCCTGCCCATGATATAATGGTGTCACTCAAGTCCATGTGTGTCAGTTTATCTTTGTTTTTTATGAAGTTATGGTTTCTCCACCCTACTTCGATTCATCCCACTGGATTCTCGGGTCTCTTAATTGGACTTCTTGGTTTACTGCTGACCTCTCTGACGTTTCAAATTTTTCCCTGAGGCAAAGCTGCAGTGTGTCCTATGGCCAGAACCAGGTAACCCAAAAAACAACTGCCAGACCAATTCTCAGGTAGCCATTTATATGCTTTTTTCCCACAAACAAAATAACAATTCTCTACTTTAGTATTGATATAAGCTTGCCCTGCATGAAACATTTTCTTATCAATAATAGAAAGCTGCTTTAAAAGAACAGGATTATGCTGTATCTCGTCAACATTTCTATGCATCTTCTCAAAATATGCATCATAGTTTGTATCACAAATAGTTTTAGTCTTATTGGCTTTAATATAACATTTATAAGAAACAGTCACATTGCAATTGCTCCAACCCACCTGACTAGTGTCATTCTTGTAAAAACATACAATCCCTTTTTGTGTAACAGGTAGGTACAATGCTATTTTGTCTTGTGATTTCACAGGTGTAGTATCAAAAATTAAGTTTTCCCAGGTCTCATTGACCCCTAGGTGGACAGCAGTCATTAATAATCCCCGTATGCTGTTGGTATAGCTGTGCAAATCCAGCAGTTCGAAACATTAAAAGTCTCAGCATACACATATTTAATTGCTTGGTAAGTGTTAAAGTTTGGATGCCAGTCTATGAGTAATGCATCACGTTTGTTCAGTTCAACTCATGTGGCTGGGAAAAGGAAAGGCCACAGCAAAAAGATCAGTGTTATCAGTATAGCTATCAGAATAATCATGCAAATTTTGTGAGGTTGTTCTGCATCTCTGTTTACTCTATACTTGGTCATTTTGTTCTCGTTGTACAACAGTAACAAGGTTTTTGTCCAGTTCAAAGTTCTTAACCAGTTTGCAGTGTGTCAGATGAATCCAGGACGCTCGCTCTGTGATCTTGACTGCAGTGGGTGTCGACAGTAGTACCTGGTACGGTCCTTCCCACTTCGGAGAACTCCAGTTCTTTTTCTTCATAACCTTCACCCAGACCCACGTGCCTGGGGCTATTGCTGCTTCCGATGGTCTGGTTTGTTCTTTATCTGAAACAGAATTTAACTGCAAAAGTTTGTTATTCAAAAATCGCCTCATGTACTCTGCAAGTGAACTGTCAGCCTCCTGCTCTGCAGGCATGAGAGGTTTCCACTGAGGTGTATAATATGCCCTCCCAAACAGAATTTCAAAAGGAGTTAACCCTTTTATATTTGCAACAGTTCTCATGCTCAACAGTGCCAGAGGTAGACAGTGCACCCAGTTCTTTTGTGTCTCACTAATCAATTTCCTAAGTTTGTTTTTCAAAACCCCATTATGCCTCTCTACTAATCCTGCAGATTGGGGGTGGTATGCGCAATGTTTTTTCAGAAAAATCCCAAAATAAAGGCTTAGTTGTTGTATAGTTTGATTTACAAAGTGTGTGCCATTGTCACTATAAATCTTTTCCGGTATGCCAAATCTAGGAATAATTTCTTTAACGAGGACTTTTGCAACAGTAGCTGCATCTGGATTTTTAGTTGGAAAAGCTTCCACCCATTTGGAAAACATATCTATAATGACAAGGCAGTACTTCTTATTTTCACATTTGTTCAGCTCTATAAAGTCCATACAGATAGTATGGAACAGATACGGTGGTGTAGGGAAACTCCCTTGCTTAGGTTTTAATGCCCCTTGTGCATGATGCTTGTTACAAACATGGCATGCTGCACAAAAATGTTTTGTGTAGTTTGTAAATCCATACATCGTAAACACTTGATTCACTAACTGTACCATCCCCCCTGTTGAGACATGGCACTGCCCATGGCTCAACAAAGTGGCATATCTAAACAAGTTAGATGGCAAAATCGGTTTCTTCTCTTTGGAGATGTACAGTCCCTTCTCAAGGATTGCTCCTTGTTTTATCCACTTTTGTTTTTCTACATTTGTAGTAAGTGTCTGCATTGTTTTTAACATTTCTAAGTCTAAAATCTCAGATGGTTGTAATTCCTCACTCAAAAGAAATACTTCCGAAGCTGAAGCTGCTTGTTTTGCAGCTGTATCAGCCCTCGCATTACCTTTTGAAATTCTATCCTGTTGCTTGGTATGAGCTACGCATTTGCAAATAGCTACTTTCTGAGGTAACTGAATAGAGTCTAACAAATCTAAAATAAATTACGCATGGTTAATTGGTTTACCAGTAGATGTTATCATTCCTCTATTTTTCCACTGCTGTGCAAAAACATGTACAGTAGAAAAAGCATACTGGCTGTCTGTAAAAATATTCACTCGTTTACCTTTTGCCAAGGTACATGCCCTTGTTAAAGCAATCAGTTCTGCTGCTTGTGCAGATAAGTTATGTGGTAAAGACTTTGTTTCTAAAATCTCAGTATCAGAAACTACTGCATACCCCACTAGATTCTGTCTTGTAGGACCCCTCCTGCACGAGCCATCCACATAGTATGTCACCTCAGCATCATCCAAGGGAACATCTGTAAGATCTTTTCTAGGTAGTGTCTTTTGCTCAATCTCCTGCAGGCAACAGTGTGGTTTGCCATATGCAGGGGTTGGGAGCAAGGTTGACGGATTCAAAGTTGTGCATCATTCAATTGTCATATGAGGTTGACTCAACAGTATAGTTATATAGGAAAGATGTCTAGCAGGAGAAAGATATGCTACTTTTTCTTTCAGTAAAATAATCGCGACTGCATGAGGCACTCTCAATGTGAGAGGGTGGAACAACACTACTGAGGCTGAAGCCTGCACTGCCATTGCAGCTGCAACTACTGCTTGTACACAGTGGGGCAGGGATCGCGCCACTGGGTCTAGCTGTGATGAATAGTAAGCTATGGGGCATTGTTTGTCCCCATGCTGTTGTGTTAATACT
Source organism: Protopterus annectens (assembly GCF_019279795.1). NCBI lineage: Eukaryota > Metazoa > Chordata > Ceratodontiformes > Protopteridae > Protopterus > Protopterus annectens. The sequence continues at coordinate 119,369,946 of NC_056729.1, read as the reverse complement.
GATGTCATATAACCTTGCTTACAATCTACAGTTTGGAAAAATCGTTTATGATAGTTTGGTAATCCTAAAACTAATGAAGAAGCTATCAGTTGTTTCAATTTGCAGAAAGCTGATTCTGCTTCTGGTGTCCACTGTAATAAATCTTGTGCTGCCATAGGCTTTTTGAATATCAAGTTGGCCAGTGGAGCAGATTCCAAGGCATAGTTTGGAATCCAACTCCGACAAAAATTAGTAGTACCCAGGAAGGACATCATTTCCTTTTTGGTAGTTGGTTTAGGTGCTTGTAATATTGCTATTTTTTTCTGTCTTCATCTAATATTCTGCCTTCTTTGGATATTACATATCCCAGGTATTTCACCTGTTTTTTCCAAAGTTGCAATTTGTTCTTGTTTACCTTGTGTCCTTGAGCGGCTAAAAATTGTAGTAATGCTATGGTATCCTCTCTGCATTCTTGCTGGGTGGGGGCCGCCAGCAGAATGTCGTCTACATAAAGTAAAATCTGACTGCCTTTCGGTGGAATAAATCCCGGCAGGTTACTTGCCATTTCCTGTGCGAATATTGTTGGACTTTCACAATATCCCTGTGGTAGTCGCATATATGTATACCTTTTCCCCTGAAATGAAAATGCAAACCAATGTTGGCTGTCAGGGTGTATCGGTATTGAAAAAAATGCATTGCTAATATCTACCACAGAAAAATACTTTTGTTGAGGTTTCAAATTATTTAATAAAGTATGTGGCTCTGGCACCATAGGTGCCCTAGGTATAACTGTGTCATTTACAGCTTGTAAATCTTGGACCATACGCCATTCTCCGTTTGCTTTCCTAACAGGAAATAAGGGTGTATTACATGGTGAATCGAGAGATTCTATCAAGACTCCTTCCTTAAGTAAGGCTGCTATTATAGGTTTGATTCCTATTTCTGCATCCTTTCTCAAGGGATACTGTCTCTTTTGAGGTCTAAATGCTGATTTTGGTGTCATAGTAACTGGTCCTGCTGTACGAATAAGTCCTACATCTGATTTCCCTGCTGACCAGAGAGTCTCTGGTATGTCTCATAAGGCTTTTTCCTCTTCCTCTAGTAAGAATGCTACTCAGCTGTCCTCACTTGCCTGCGAGTGTACAGCTGGGTGTGTCTGCATTATCCAGTTTAGTTTCTGCTTTTGTACTCCCTGTTTGGAAAGTTCTAACTCTGTCTGTTTTTCCCACTTTGTGACTTTTTCTCCTAGGTCTGCTCATTTCACATTTTTATCTTTAGTCAAACTCACATGTGGTAATCGATTAGATTTGTAAAGTGCTAAGAATTCCTGGGGCAATGAACAGCTCACTACACTGTTTCCTTCTGTGTCCCATTGCAAATTTCGTAATACTAATCTGTTAGCATGGTGTCTAAACAGTTCTTGCTCATATTCTTTAGCAGGTCCTGGTTTGCTACAGTAATATAGAGTGCAATGCAACAAATGCTGTTTATCAGTGTCAAGGGACGGGGACTTACTGATGGCTACGTTCATCAGTTCTTCGGTTACTTCCTCTGGACCAGTCGTAACTAAGTCCTGGCTGTACCAATAAAATGTTTCACCCTCCGGTCACACTACAAAAGTATCCATTTGTCACTGTGCTTCCGTACCCTCCATAGATGAAACTACGGCTATGCCAAATATCTGCATTAGGTCTCTGCCCAAGAGATTCACTGGGCATTTTGCAGAAACAACAATTTTGCTTTTCTGGGTCATCCCTGAAACTGGGTCAGTTATCGCTATGTTGTGGGAGAGTGGCTCCTGATACAGCTGTCCATTAGCTGCTTTCACTAATATGTAGTCAAGTGATTCTGAATTTTCTGGTAGTTTGGAAGGATGTATCAGGGTCCGTGAAGCCCTGAGTCACACAGGAATTTAACTTCCTCCCTCTACCAGAAGTGTAACTTCCGGTTTTGTGTCTGCTAAGTAGAGCTCTAGGCTCAATAATGCTAAGTCCAAAATTTCATTTTCTTCATTATCTGTGATTTCATGCACATCCTCTATCTCTTCTATCACGTCCTCTACCCCTTCTATCACATTTGCACTTGTCTTTTCTTGTTTATTCCTTTCCAGTGATTCTTGACTATCATATAGTCAGTCCTCACTCTCCTTGTCTTCTGTGGTTACCTTTTTATTTTGCCTGCAATCCCTTGCTAAATGTCCCTTTTTCCCGCATTTAAAACATTCACCCCTTTTCTTTCTCTCTTCAAAGTCCTCTGATCGTTTATCAGATTGTTTGTTTCCCTGGGTATTTTTCTTACCCTTCTTTCCAGTTTGTACCTAAAAGACTTCTGATCCATCTTCTACTGCAAATACTTGAGTTTTCTTTTTCTTTTTGCTATTAAAATGCCTTTCGGCATGTCTTGCATATTCAAGTAAAGACTGTAATCTACATGTACGATGATCTACCATGTGCTTTGTAATAAAGCTGCTAATGGGTGCAATCCTGCCTTTCAAAAATGCATTCTTAAGCTGCTGCTAATATGGGGAATCATGTGTTTGGTCTTCAAGTACCTGCATTCCACAATGGTTATTAAAACATTCTAATAGTCTGGCATAATATCTGTCAACAGTTTCACCTTCTTGCTGTATGCATTGATTAATGCAAGTCCAATCAGCCCTAGGTTTCCATTTCTCAGAGATTTGGTCTGTCAGACCTTTCACTCTGTTCTCCAGTTCTGTGTTACTATGTGGGAGTGGTCTAAGCTCTGCGTCACGGGGATTCCAGTTGCCACTGATCATGTGCCAATATGGACCTATGATTTGTCTGACTACTTTCTCTACTTCCTCTCCATTCAAATGATAACTTAACCTCATACCCTGTAAATCTTCTAAGAATTTTCTAAAATTAACTTTTGGATGGAGAATTCCCTCTGTGGCTTTCCAGATGTCTTCCGGTGTCCACGGTCTGTATAGTAGAAGAGTTGGGTCCTGTCCTGCCTGTCCTGCATGTGGATTTGGTACTTCTATGAGTGGACATATCTCTTCTTCACTCATAGCTTGTGAATTTTTATTTATTTCATACAATTCAATATCCCCTCTTAAGTTGCGTGTTTGAGACCTGGTCTCGATAGGATCTCTGATAAATGGCTTTGGTTTTACAGAAACAGCTGGGTATAGCGGAGGTAGATCAGCTTGTCCACTTGCTTCATATTCTGGTAAGGGAAGCAGAGGAGGGGGAGGGGATGTTGCTATTACCAAGTTATTGTCTTCTTTATCTAAAAACATTGCTTTTGAATTTTTAATCTTTTTTTCCCTGTGGTTTGCCTCCTCAAGCCACCTGTGTGCCTGAGGGACTCCTAATTGTCATTGCTTTTTTAGCTACCTTTCGCGTATGTTTTCAGTTGTCTAACAAGTTTAATACGTGAAGGTTTATCTAAATTACCATCAAATTTGTATTTATTAACCCATTTTGTATAATACCTAACATTATCGGCACGCTGTAATTGCATATATTTCGCGTCTTCGGTTAAGGGCAGGTCTCGGGAACTTTTTGTGCACTGATTTCCCATGTTGCCTTAGCTAAGTTAGAAATTGTTACGTAACCCTTTTTATCACGTGGTACCACGACTTACACTTTTTCACAGTTTATCTAAAATAACTGCTTACCTATTCTGTTTCCCTGATCTATGACAAGACAGCAATCTTTTTTGTCCCTGATCTGCACTTGCAAATCTCCCTGACAAAAACAAAAATACTGTAACAAGTTCCTGATCTAAAACAGAAAAAGGTAAATTCCTCCTTACCTGAGCCTCCGTGTTTTGATCCCACCGGAACTTTGACTCGTCCTCCAATCACAGATCAGAAACAGTGGCTGGCCTCTTTTGAATGACAATTCAGTCGGAGGTCTTTCAAAGCAGATGAACCGAGGTGGCTTCTTCCCCGTACAGCTTCATGCCACTGGGCCCATTCTGACCTGAGCTAGAGTGAGAGATATAATTTCCGGCTCGAAGGACCAATCTGTCAAAGGAAAAATATACTTTAAAAATGATCAATACATGGTAGGTTCAGGTTAAGGCACTTTAATCTTGCAGCAAGGAGACAAAAACGTGCTAATACAGAGTTTGACTAGAATCAGGAAATGCAAGCATTTTTATACATTTTCTAATAAGACATTGCCTACCAAGCTGAGGTAGTAAATCACAAGTTTTAACATCATCATTTCGTAGTGATTGTTTTTGTAAATTTCTGCTTGTACCATCAATTTTCATGAGAAACTTCCTAAGAAAAACAACGTGGCCTTGGCTACCACCGGTTAGATATATGCAATGTTACCATTCAAGGTACTATGGCTAATTTGAGCACAAAGCAAGTATAGATTGCAGTTCATTTCTCCAACAGTCCTTTGTCTGTTTTATCTCTTCCTTCTGCAGCTGTGCGTGTTCTCATACTTTGAACAGAGCTAATTGTTCAAAATCATTACATTATAGAATATGGCATTGTTCATTCATTGCTTCCTGACCTAGCAGATAATCACCTGCTTCTCAAGTACATTTCCAAAAGGCATAAACATGATTTTTGCTGTGCTAGTAATTACTAGGTCAGAGGGCATTTTGCAAGTTTCAGAAAGCATCTTTTAGTCTCATATAAAACTAAGCTGTATATAAAATAGTACATATAAAATAGAATGAAAAATGTGTTACCTCATTTAGTTTCTAATTAGCATTAAGCACACACATTAATACATATTTTTCTGACAGAAACCATATGGGATAAGGTGGCACACATAGAAGGTGTGTCCAACCACTTTGGCAACGTGAATGTTAAAGGCAACAGTACGAACAAGTGATGTCCCCAAATCCCTAACAACTCCCACCGTATGTAATGGAGTACTACCTATGTGGTAATGTGTGGGCATGTTGTTACTCCCAAAGGGGATGACTATGCAACTAATGGCATTTAGCTGTAGGCCATGGCTCAGGCACCAGTCATCCATCTCTGTGAGACCCTGATTGAGTATGCATGTGGCAGCTGGAGAGTTGATCATGGCACCCAGTTTGCAGTCAAGTGCAAACATGTTCAGTCATATTCCCCCTGTGATAGCCTGTACGTAAGACAAATATATACTGAACAAGAGAGATCCCAGGACCAAGCTGTGTGAGATGCCATGTGTAGCTGGTGTATAGTCAGACATGGCACCTGCAATTCTGACCATGTGGGTGCTATCCCTGATCTAGGTATCAATCCATTGTGTGAGATATGTGTCCAAATTGACGCTGGTGAGCCTATGCATAATGGCCCAGTGGGTTATTGTGTTGAATGGCTTTGCAAGGTTCAGGTAGGCTGTGTGGATAGCCGTCCCTATGTCGATAGACCTGTTAGCCATTTAAAGAATACCTACAGGTTCACGAGGCAAGATCTGCCCACAACAATGCTGAAATGAGTAGGACACAGTGTCTGTCGGTTCCCAATGTCTATGTGTAGCAGTCCTATGACAATATGCTCCATAGCTTTGCAGAACAGGCTACATAGGCTTATAGGGCAATATTGTCTGTGGTTCATTGTGGCACCAACTCTGTGGAGTGGGACCACTGTCGCAATACGCCATTCCTTGAGTACATATCCTGTGGTAACTCCGATATTGAACAGTGATGTAATGTGAGGATTGCATTTGTCATGATGCTCGTGTATGATGCAGGCTGCGACACCATCTGGTCACATTGATACTGTGATGTACGCTGTGGGGAGGGCAGCACTCACCTGTTACTGTGTGATGTCAGGGAGGTTATACTCTGTTGGGATGGATAGTTGCTCCTTAGGGAGGATGGGTGGGAGACATCTGCACTGAACCTGTTTGCCAGGATGTAGGCAATGCCAGTGGGTTCAGGGTAGGTTTAGTCAGTATGCAGTAACTCACAACATATCAGTGAGTGTCCAACCAGGTTCCGACATAACTGAAGAAGGCCGTGTGATAGTCCTACGTGTCAGGTGCAATTGTCTGGTAGAAGTGGCCCTTAGAAAAGTCCATGAGTGATTGTAGCTTTCTGCTAGTACAGATCACAGATGCCTTCCCAGTCTGAGATTGTGCTCTATCATGTAGTAGCATCCTCCTGACGTTGTACAGCTTATTAATGGCTGGGGTCTACCAGACAGGTCCCCTGCCATTGTAGTAGTGGGTTTTGTTGTTATTTGGGATAGCACAATCCATGCAGTCCACTAGGTGTCCATAGAATGTGTATGTAAAGGATGCAGCAGTGTGAGCCGTATATGCCACTGTTTCAGGATCTCTGAAGGATACCACCTTGCTTCAGTGAAGTGAGATGTTGGCTCATGAGAAGTTCACCAAGATTACCCAGGATTGGTGTGTGGAGGGTATATGTATGTCCTGTGAGATACATGTATGTTCTGACCTTACCAATGAGTGGTATATCGCTGGTGTGGAACATACAGTCCCCATGTTGGTGATGAGCAGGTCCAATATGTGCTGAATGGTTGTGCCAAAGCATATGAGTCCACAAATTGTAGTGACTGTTGGGTGAGGTTGTCGGGGCTTGAGTAGTATCCCCAGTCAATATGTGTGTATATGAAGTCATACAATATAACAGTGTCTGTGGAGACCTTCATATTCTCCATAGTTCCCACAAAAGCCGAGTGTGGTTCCAGAGTTTTGGAGTGTGTTCTGTAGCAGGCAACAAACTGAAAGGCAGTATTGCACAATGGTAGTTGTATATGTATGGTCTGTGATGCTTTGTGCAGTGCTACTAACCTGGAGGTGTGTGTATCTGTGATGTATATGGATACTCCCTCTAGTTGTGTTGTCTGTTCCAAGTCTTGTTGTCAGGCAGCATGGTATGAAACATAACCTGGTAGTGCTGGTGTGCATAGGCGAGCCTGAACCAGGTGTCTGTCAGTGCACAGATATTGCTCTCATCCATACTGAGGAGAGTCCTGAGTGGCCACAATATGAGGTTAACACAACTGTTGTTGAGCAGCATTACCCTTAGTTTCATTTAACCTGTAATGTCTATGGAGGTGGGTTTGTCTTCTGAGCCCTGCTTAAAAAAGGCACTCTGGTGGTAGCAAGAGCTTTAACCAGCATACCAAAGTCCAAGGGTGACAGGTGCAAGCTGTCCATAGTGAAGCTACGTGGCATGTTGAGCATGTCACCATATGCTGACAGACACTGTATCCCCTATGAATGAAACAAATTTGTTAGCCAACTATCAATGTGATATGTGTGTCTGTATACTGTGACATCATAATTGGTGGGTGTAAGATGCTAGACAAGGTCAGGGTCATACTGGCCTGGGCTACATGATCAGAGTGTACCTCCATGTCTCATGTCATGTGGTCCAGGGAGTAACATCTGAGGTTACACACACCAGCATGGACAATGATGGTGCCAGTCTTGTACTTGCTTTGGAGTGACCTGACTGCATGTGTTATGCAGCAGATCCTGGCACCCAACAGACAGCCCAAAGTGACTATTCCCTTGTCAGGGCTGGTGAGTGGTACATCAGTGTGTCTGAACATAAGTGTCACCTATTACAAGTGTATTAGGTGTGTTGTTTAACCCGAAGGGCAGTGACTGTGTGGCACACTGACATTGTGACTGCTGTGATATGTGGGTATTGTAGTGGGGTAGCAGGTGTGTGTGTGTGTGTCTGCTTTGGAGGTCTGTGCTGCTTAGGTAGAGTACATTTACAGCATCTGAGTATGTCAATGTGTGCTAATGTGGTTTGAGTGCTGTTGCTAGAGGATATGTGAGAGTGATATGTGGTGTGTGTGGTTACCTTCACCACCTGATAGACTGTGCCAGTCATGGGTCGAGAGAGCTCAGCTCCCTGTATGTCTATATAGGTGCATCTCACACATATATCTGAGTTTGATGGAAGGAGGAGAGGGTTGTCTGTGTACATGAGGCAGATGTGACATTGTGTCACTCTCACAATATCCACCAGCTGGACTGAAGAGTACACACAAAACCGACCCCTAGACATGACAGGATATTATCATGACATACTCTGTAGCCTGATCACAAAGGATCAGTAGGGTGTTAAGCATGTAAAAGAGTATAACAGGGATTAGTGCTCATGTTCGTTAGTGTTTTGTAAAGAGGAGCTGAGAAGGAGTCCAGACTGAATCATGACACCTCCTTCAGCTATGTCATAAATATCAATGTATACCCATATATGTCCTGAGTCAGGGTCAACTGTACCTGACTGTCAATGCCGACATCATGACAGACAGGCCCATATGTACATACCCATCTCCCACTGACAATAGTCTACATCATCATACCAGGAGATATCACATGTAGAATGGATGAGCAGTTACCCCCACTGCCAAAAGCATGGCAGCAGGTGGAATATATTGATTCCCAATATGTGTCATGCACAAACTAAAGAACAAACAGATCATGCACCTGAACAGTCAGCTGAGCCGCACCCCCTACACAGGATGTGGAACCGTTGAATGTGTCACAGCTACATATGGCACTCCCCACAAGTGTTGGTGCACAACACACCATGGGAAGTCAAGTCCAGTATGTCTATGAGGTCTGATCTGCAAGGTCATGGAGTCCATTATGGTTGCAGCCATAAACAGAGTTATTGGAAGCTTACACACACACAACCCTACCAACTGTGGTATGTTCATGTGCAGATCATGGTTCCCAAACATGCTAGACTGTTTGCAAGGCAGCCACCCAGGACATACATCAATGAACACATCTACACATGTGTCACATAGACTTTGAATAGCCCTTTATCAACATCCCAGACACATGTAGTATCCACAAAACCAAGAAGCTGTGCATAAATATGTGTTGACATATGACGGAATGTCAATGTGTCCATAGATAGATCACACAAGGTAAGGATACTGAGGTCATGTTCAAGCTGTTGACACCTGTTGACCCACATGGACCATTCCTGGACTCGCATAAAACAAAGTGTACACACATCACCATGTCCAGTCTGATGATGTCACCATCCTATAAATACAGCAGGAGAAGGAAAACCAGCCAGTAAAGCAAATAGCGTGCTGTGTTAATGTGTTTCTTTCCAGTATCATAACATAGTTAGGTAGGGGGTTGAATCCTGCAAAGTGTGTGTGTGTGTGTATGTGTGTGTGTGTGTGTGTGTGTGTGTGTGTGTGTGTGTGTGTGTGTGTGTGTGTGTGTGTGTGTGTATGTGTGCAGTTTCCTTTGAGAGGTGTTCCCTTTTTGGAGACTGGGAAAGCTCAGTAAAGGAGGTACATTCCTCTTTGGAAAGTCTGATGATGTCACCATCCTACAAATACTGCAGGAGAAGGGAAACCAGCCAGTAAAGCAAATAGCGCGCCATGTTAGTGCGTCTCTCTCTAGTATCACAACATAGTTAGGTAGGGGTTTGAATCCTGCAAACAGTGAGTGTGTGTGTATGTGTGCAATTGTCTTTGAAAGGAGTTTCCTTTTTGGAGACTGTGAAAACACACTAAAGAGGTACATTCCTCTTTGTAAAGTCTGATGATGTCACCATCCTACAAATACAGCAGGAGAAGGGAAACCAGCCAGTAAAGCAAATAACATGCAGTGTTAATGCGTCACTTTCTAGTATCATAACATAGTTAGGTAGTGGTTTAAATCCTGCACACTGTGAGTGTGTTTTGGGGGGGTTGTGTGTATGTGTGCAATTGTCTTTGAAAGGAGTGTCCTTTTTGGAGACTGTGAAAACACACTAAAAGAGGTACATTACTCTTAGGAAAGTCTCATGATGTCACCATCCTACAAATACTGCAGGAGAAGGGAAATCAGCCAATAAAGCAAATAGTGCACCGTGTTAGTGCGTCTCTCTCTAGTATCATAACAGAGTTAGGTAGGGGTTTGAATCCTTCAACAATGAGTGTGTGTATGTGTACAATTGTCTTTGAAAGGAGTGCCCTTTTTGGAGACTGTGAAAACACACTGAAAGAGGTACATTCCTCTTTGGAAAGTCTGATGATGTTACCATCCTACAAATACAGCAGGAGAAATTAAACCAGCCAGTAAAGCAAATAGCATGCCATGTTAATGTTTCTCTCCCTAGTATCATACCATAGTTAGGTAGGGGTTTGAATCCTACAAATGCTGACTGTGTGTGTGTGTCACTGTTGGACAACACGGTGTGGGTTTTGCTTTTACTATGGTATGACATAGTATGATGACAACAGTAAGTGCATTGCAGACATCAGGTATCTGCGTGGCAAATATATATGTGTACGTGTCCCCTCAATCAGTACATAGGTGTGAAGCCTGCATACTACATGAATACATTTGTTTCCATTGACAGTTTGTGCCGCTGCTACTCAGATCATAGGTCACATATGTATGTATGTGACACGGCCGTCCACTGTCGTGTTCTGTGGCCAAGGTCATCTGTGGCACACACACACATGACAGTTACTTAAGAGTAGTGTGAGTGAGGGTATATGCCTGGGGTATATGTCAGACATGGTCATACACAACAAAGTCTGCCAAGAAAGGACAGTCTTGATAGGTGTACGACTGCCTTGTGGATATGCTTTCAGGCCCCTAATGGCTGTGATACATCTTGGGACTCCACAATACCTATGGATATGTGGATACCAAGGGACACATGACTTAACATGGGTCTGTATGTACACAATGGTACCCGACATACATGTTGAGGGCTACCACCGGTGTGGTACTGATGGGATAGTATGTATAGTTCATGAGGATGACTATGCCATAGTCGGTTTACTACTATACAGCATGTATCACACAACAGGTATCTGTCTGTATGATACCCTTGTGTAGGATATGCGTCCCATCCAGGGAATGCATTGTAGGCCATTCCATGCATTCTCAGATTTGGATGGGCACATCCCTAGTGTGTCTGCATGTACCTAAGGGGGCTATATGACACACAGGTGTGGTCACAGTAATGGGTGGCGGTCATCACCACTAGTTAGTGTTATAGTGTAGCACTGGAAGGATCCAATTGATACTGGGTTCCCTACGACTGTGTGTCATTGGTCAGGACATCATCCAATGATTGCTTATAGTCATGCTGTTGAGGTTGTGTATACTACCAGACTGCAAATCATTGACTGATATTAACGGTATCACCCGCAGCATAGTATCAACCCATGTCATACACATGTCTACCCATGTTAGTACATAACTGTAGTAGAATGCATACTGGCCATTGAAAGATGCAATGGGATGTTAATAATGTGTATGGCAGGGTATGCCACACATCCCATGTGTCCACTATGCACGTACATCCAGACAGTGCACACCTACCATGTTCACAGATGTACACTTGCTAATCTGTACTGCACACATCACACACATACTGTCCACTCGCTAACACATGCTGGCAACACATCACACATCTGCCAAGTGGCACATGGGTGGATAATACATACTCAGACCTAACAGTGGTGTAAACAATGCTACACTGACAATCAGAGCTTTGATGCATAATGTCTGCTCAGATATACCTACAAGGATGTAGTTAGACTTTTTTGTTGACAACTCGCTATTATTGCTACACTGCTATAGTGTCACCCTGTGCATCAGCACCATGTTAGCCTGTCCCTCCGTCGATAATGCAGATGACAGGAGGCGGCACAGATATCATCATATGCACAGGGAGTTTTGTTGTTTGCCAGAGCCTGACATTGACCCCATCCAATCGACATGTCTGTGTGTGTGTGTGTGTGTGTGTGTGTGTGTGTGTGTGTGTGTGTGTGTATGTGTGAGGGACAACAGTACAGCATGGGCCAATGTTGATGTAATGTGTGTGTGTATGTTTGAGCCCTAGTTGTTTGCTTAATGTGTGTGTGTCTGCATGCACACAGCTCCACCATGTGGCTGCCATATATGGTGGTTTCTGGGACGGCCACAGACTGTACCTGCTTGACTGTACAGATCACTGTCTCCGGCCACGGACACAGTAACTGTGCCTGGCAGGGGTGCTATGGACGGTATTAAGTACCAACCCTGACTGGGTACTGTCATCAGAGGCAGAGGTATGATGACTGGACCCATGTCCCTGCTGGGACTGGCCAGAGCCACGTGCACAAGGTCTACTGGGATGGACAATGGACGGGCCAGCCCCAGCATTGCTGTGGCTGGTACTGCCACTATGGGAGCGGCTGTGAGCTGTGGGCCATCCGTGACCACTGCCAGCTGTTGCTGGCATGCATCTGTGTCGACATTGCAACCGTTCCGCACGGTCCTGGCTTGAGGAAGACATGTTGTGGAGGGCATCTATTGTCTCCCCCCAACATCTATCAATGACCTCGGTGTATGTCCGGATGGCACCGGCAAGGTCACGGATGCTGTCATTGATAGCAGTGTTATGTGCCCTCTGCACCCTAAGTCCCTGCCTGATGTACCATTCCATACGTGCCTGAGCCTGCATTACAGCCCAGAACATAGTGGTCGTCGTAAGACCTGTGAGGTCACGTCTGCCAGGGGCAATACGTCCAGTGGTGCTCCCCGAGAATCCCTGGACCTCCGCTAATGTGGTACCATTGCGGGTCTATGGCTATGGCTGCTGTGAGGGGATGCACGTGACATGGGTACCACACTCTCCTGGTCAATGCCAACTGTATGCTGTCCCTCCCCTATGGCCATTGGTGGTGAGGGATTTAATGGCAGTATGAGTGTGCGCATAGATGGGGTTGAACGCTGTGTACTGTTGATTGGTGGACCAATGACAGACCCTGTCAAATCTCCCTGTGCCAAAGTACATGTGACATCATCACCACTATCCGTGGCAGTGGCTTCAGGTCGCCTGCTGCTTTCGCCAAGCCCTACCTCAGCATCTTTGAGAGGAAGACAGGAAACACACGTTATGGTCTGCACATGCACACATGCACACATGCACACATGGACACATGCATACATGAACACATGCACACATGCAGACATGCACACATGAACACATGCACACATGCACACATGCACACATGAACACATGCACACATGCACGCATGCACATATGCACATGAACACATGCACACATGAACACATGCACACATGCACACATGCACATATGCACATGAACACATGCACACATGAACACATGCACACATGCACACATGAACACATGCACACAGGCACACAGGCACACAGGAACACAGGAACACATGCACACTGGAACACAGGAACACATGCACACTCCTCACTACAGCAGATACACACACACAACAGAAATCCAAATCATACTCAATACTGGTTGAAGATGGGTGACAGTATCACAAGGCAAACAGTCACGCACACATGTCAGCATGCAGAATAAGTGTTGATCAAGTCCATGCAGTGTGAGTGTAGACAGCCATAGTTAATGACAGTGTACATGGCTGTGGTGCATGTGTGTACATGTTCAGTCATTGCCTACACCCTGGAACACAATGTGTACAAGGACACAACATTTCAGTGCAAGTATTATAAGCTCTGCTATGTCCTTTGCACCATCACACACAGGTATACATACCATGGCTGTGTGTGTTATCTGTGTGTATTATCTGTGTGTCACATGGATTTCCATGTCTGGTTGCAGTGTCTGTGTCTGTAGCAGATAATTGTGGACACAGGTGTAGCACATGCATGCTATGTACACACACAGGATGAGTGGTGCATGTATACATGATGGGATACCAATCCTGGACATGGCCATTGTAACAGTATGGGGTGTAGTACCATTAGCCATCATCATCATGCATCATGTGGTCACTCAAGGCCACTAAAGTGTGCTACACCACTGCCTAGCATGCTGTACCTGAACCACAGTGCCATGGCTAAGTTCACAATTACACAGCCACATTACACAAGGGTGTGTGAGGTGTCCAATAGGGAGCATTGCCTAACATGACTGTGTTATGTGTTGAGGAGTGTTGCACGGCCCCATGCTAGGCCCCTACCCCTCAGGTATAGTATGTGTGGTGTGTGGATGACATGTGGGATACTGAAGTGTGACCTGGCAGCAGGTGTCCTGTTACACTATGTGTAGCATGTTGAGTTGTACTGCGTATGACAAACATGCTATATTGTGTACATGTGTGTCAACTATGCCTATCCAATGTGCAGTACAGTGTTGCCACATTTGTGTCTGATGCTCTGTGCATTGCATGTGATTGAGGCAGCTACTGACATTACTGAGATGTTTCATGTCTCACAGCAAACATGCACAGCATGCATTATGCGTAGGTGTGTTATGTGTACATGGCCTACACCTCACCTATGACCTGCACAGTTCAATACCAAGTTTAAAGTGTTAACACACTCACCAGCATGTAACATCTGCCCTGCTGTCACACCAGAGGAACCTGCAAGAATATGACACAGTTTGTCAGTGGCCACAACTGTGGCATTGCTACTGTGAGTGTGCTAAACTACAGTAGAACAACAGGCATAGGTGTACAGATACTATTCAAATTATCAGTATTGCACACAATAGGCAGCACAACTGCTAAACACAGTACACATCTCACACATGCATACTCTAACAATACAGGTAACAGTAGTCTACAGCTAGGGCATGTTACCTGCATGCTCCATGTCACCATGCTGGGTGGCTCCGGCCTCCATGATGACACATGTGTGATGTTGTTGTTGCTGTAGGCCAGGAGCCACCACACTTAGCAGCAGTTCCTCCACTCTGATGAGGGGGAGGTGTATGACCACCTCACCACTTGTGGCAAGCTGTTGTCTGTGGCTATCAGACGCATGCCGCCTTACATGTCTAATTAAATCACTGCAGTGATGGCATACCTGCTCATATGTCTGGTTATGCATGCCTATGTCATTTACCCAATGAACAACTTCTTGCCAAAGTGCAGTATGCTCCTGCTGGTGCTGGCTGACCTTTGAAAACAGCAGGGTATAGTGCTGAACCAGGCTGTGGTGGATTTCCTGTTCCTCTGCAGCTGTGTAGCAGGGTTCCTGTGATGAGCCATAAGCCTGGAAGACAAATAATCGATATGTGTGAGCAAGTCATGTGGCACACTTAACATTATACAGTACAGATATCAGTTATCTGCCATATATAGCATCTGTTCGTCTGTCAGAGGATACACACATTCAATACCACATATCAGTGCTCAGCCCACAAGTGGCTGACAGTGCCTGCCACCCTCCATATGACACACCAGTATACACCAGTACTCAGCTCACTGTTTGGGATCCAATGCACAACCTTGCCAGTGGGGCACATATCAAGCTAATGCATGCAGAAATAGGTCATCCGTTGAAATGAATGTGAAGTACAGTTACAGTATAACCAGTAACCCACCCTAGTCTTTGATGCCATACCCCTACCTAACATATGTGCACAGTTGTTAATATAGCTGGCATACTGCTGTAACAGAGTATACATATTGCTAGGTACACACGCAAACCCTGCATCACACATGTGATTGTGGACATGGTACAGGCATCATTACACACACATCAGACATTCATACAACACACAAATGTATGTTAACACAGATGAGCATTTGCTATGTATCTTACAGTACTGTGTGCCCCTACTTACAGATACCTATGCCTGAGGAATATAATCTGTGCAGACTACAGGAAACACACAAGACAGTGTTACCAGGGAATGTGAACATACACCTTACTGTGCTGTTTAGGCCTACAGCTTCAGGTGGTACAACACTTCAAATGTCGGCTGGATTCACCAGCAGTACCACTTACTGAGCATACATGTATTGCTTCAGCCTATGATGGGACACCACAGTCATACACAAGGAACTACATCACAACATATACCATCCTACTATGTCTGCATCCCAATAACTGACACATCTTTCTCTGGCCTCACACTTAGGACACAAACGACCATGACAGAAACAACCTCACACTTAGCTA